>NW_028127656.1:0-133242 GCF_965231255.1 Vanellus vanellus | reverse complement strand
GGGTTCCAGGAGGCAGTGAGGACCAGCATCACTTTTCCCCGCTGGCACCTTTGCTGTGGCAGCAAAACCTGGACGTTTATCTTTTTTCCTCCCGAGGGCGCCAAAACTGAAAAAAGGTGCTTTTCAGGATAGATTCTGCAGGAAAGCAGAGAGGGCCAAATTGTGTGGGGCATTTGAAGGGGTTCCAGGAGGCAGTGAGGACCAGCATCACTTTTCCCCGCTGGCACCTTTGCTGTGGCAGCAAAAGCTGGACTTTTGTCTTTTTTGCTCCAAACAGCGCCGAAAGTGAAAAACGGTGCTTTTGAGGCTAGAGTGCGCAGGAAAGCAGAGAGGGCCAAATTGTCTGGGGCATTTGAAGGGGTTCCAGGAGGCAGTGAGGACCAGCATCACTTTTCCCCGCTGGCACCTTTGCTGTGGCAGCAAAAGCTGGACGTTTGTCTTTTTTCCTCCGGAGGGCGCCGAAAATGAAAAACGGTGCTTTTGAGGCTAGAGTGCGCAGGAAAGCAGAGAGGGCCAAATTGTCTGGGGCATTTGAAGGTGTTCCAGGAGGCAGTGAGGACCAACATCACTTTTCCCCGCTGGCACCTTTGCTGCGGCAGCAAAACCTGGACGTTCATCTTTTTTTCTCCAAACAGCGCCGAAAATGAAAAACGGTGCTTTTGAGGCTAGAGTGCGCAGGAAAGCAGAGAGGGCCAAATTGTCTGGGGCATTTGAAGGGGTTCCAGGAGGCAGTGAGGACCAGCATCACTTTTCCCCGCTGGCACCTTTGCTGTGGCAGCAAAACCTGGACGTTTATCTTTTTTCCTCCCGAGGGCGCCAAAACTGAAAAAAGGTGCTTTTCAGGATAGATTCTGCAGGAAAGCAGAGAGGGCCAAATTGTCTGGGGCATTTGAAGGGGTTCCAGGAGGCAGTGAGGACCAGCATCACTTTTCCCCGCTGGCACCTTTGCTGTGGCAGCAAAAGCTGGACGTTTGTCTTTTTTGCTCCAAACAGCGCAGAAAGTGAAAAAAGGTGCTTTTGAGGCTAGAGTGCGCAGGAAAGCAGAGAGGGCCAAATTGTGTGGTGCATTTGAAGGGGTTCCAGGAGGCAGTGAGGACCAGCATCACTTTTCCCCGCTGGCACCTTTGCTGTGGCAGCAAAAGCTGGACGTTTGTCTTTTTTCCTCCGGAGGGCGCCGAAAATGAAAAACGGTGCTTTTGAGGCTAGAGTGCGCAGGAAAGCAGAGAGGGCCAAATTGTCTGGGGCATTTGAAGGGGTTCCAGGAGGCAGTGAGGACCAACATCACTTTTCCCCGCTGGCACCTTTGCTGTGGCAGCAAAACCTGGACGTTTATATTTTTTTCTCCAAAGAGCGCCGAAAATGAAAAACGGTGCTTTTGAGGCTAGAGTGCGCAGGAAAGCAGAGAGGGCCAAATTGTCTGGGGCATTTGAAGGGGTTCCAGGAGGCAGTGAGGACCAGCATCACTTTTCCCCGCTAGCACCTTTGCTGTGGCAGCAAAACCTGGACGTTTATCTTTTTTCCTCCCGAGGGCGCCAAAACTGAAAAAAGCTGCTTTTGAGGATAGATTCTGCAGGAAAGCAGAGAGGGCCAAATTGTCTGGGGCATTTGAAGGGGTTCCAGGAGGCAGTGAGGACCAGCATCACTTTTCCCCGCTGGCACCTTTGCTGTGGCAGCAAAACCTGGACTTTTGTCTTTTTTGCTCCAAACAGCGTTGAAATTGAAAAAAGGTGCTTTTGAGGCTAGAGTTAGCAGGAAAGCAGAGAGGGCCAAATTGTCTGGGGCATTTGAAGGGGTTCCAGGAGGCAGTGAGGACCAGCATCACTTTTCCCGGCTGGCACCTTTGCTGTGGCAGCAAAACCCGGACGTCTGTCTTTTTTGCTCCAAACAGCGCCGAAAGTGAAAACAGGTGCTTTCGAGGATGGAGTCTGCAAAAAAGCAGAGAGGGCCAAATTGTCTGGGGCATTTGAAGGGGTTCCAGGAGGCAGTGAGGACCAGCATCACTTTTCCCCGCTGGCACCTTTGCTGTGGCAGCAAAACCCGGACGTTTGTCTTTTTTGCTCCAAACAGCGCCGAAAGTGAAAACAGGTGCTTTTGAGGCTAGAGTTAGCAGGAAAGCAGAGAGGGCCAAATTGTCTGGGGCATTTGAAGGGGTTACAGGAGGCAGTGAGGACCAGCATCACTTTTCCCCGCTGGCACCTTTGCTGTGGCAGCAAAACCTGGATGTTTGTCTTTTTTCCTCCGGAGGGCGCCGAAAGTCAAAGAAGGTGCTTTTGAGGCTAGAGTCCGCAGGAAAGCAGAGAGGGCCAAATTGTCTGGGGCATTTGAAGGTGTTCCAGGAGGCAGTGAGGACCAGCATCACTTTTCCCCGCTGGCACCTTTGCTGTGGCAGCAAAACCCGGACGTTTGTCTTTTTTGCTCCAAACAGCGCCGAAAGTGAAAAACAGTGCTTTTGAGGCTAGAGTTAGCAGGAAAGCAGAGAGGGCCAAATTGTCTGGGGCATTTGAAGGGGTTCCAGGAGGCAGTGAGGACCAGCATCACTTTTCCCCGCTGGCACATTTGCTGTGGCAGCAAAACCTGGACTTTTGTCTTTTTTGCTCCAAACAGCGTTGAAAGTGAAAAACAGTGCTTTTGAGGCTAGAGTTAGCAGGAAAGCAGAGAGGGCCAAATTGTCTGGGGCATTTGAAGGTGTTCCAGGAGGCAGTGAGGACCAGCATCACTTTTCCCCGCTGGCACCTTTGCTGTGGCAGCAAAACCTGGACGTTTGTCTTTTTTTTTCCGGAGAGCGCCGAAAGTCAAAAAAGGTGCTTTTGAGGCTAGAGTCCGCAGGAAAGCAGAGAGGGCCAAATTGTCTGGGGCATTTGAAGGTGTTCCAGGAGGCAGTGAGGACCAGCATCACTTTTCCCCGCTGGCACCTTTGCTGTGGCAGCAAAACCCGGACGTTTGTCTTTTTTGCTCCAAACAGCGCCGAAAGTGAAAAAAGGTGCTTTTGAGGATAGAGTGCGCAGGAAAGCAGAGAGGGCCAAATTGTCTGGGGCATTTGAAGGGGTTCCAGGAGGCAGTGAGGACCAGCATCACTTTTCCCCGCTAGCACCTTTGCTGTGGCAGCAAAAGCTGGACGTTTGTCTTTTTTTTTCCGGAGAGCGCCGAAAGTCAAAAAAGGTGCTTTTGAGGCTAGAGTTAGCAGGAAAGCAGAGAGGGCCAAATTGTCTGGGGCATTTGAAGAGGTTCCAGGAGGCAGTGAGGACCAGCATCACTTTTCCCCGCTGGCACCTTTGCTGTGGCAGCAAAACCTGGACGTTCATCTTTTTTTCTCCAAACAGCGCCGAAAATGAAAAACGGTGCTTTTGAGGCTAGAGTTAGCAGGAAAGCAGAGAGGGCCAAATTGTCTGGGGCATTTGAAGGGGTTCCAGGAGGCAGTGAGGACCAGCATCACTTTTCCCCGCTGGCACCTTTGCTGTGGCAGCAAAACCTGGACTTTCATCTTTTTTTCTCCAAACAGCGCCGAAAATAAAAAACGGTGCTTTTGAGGCTAGAGTGCGCAGGAAAGCAGAGAGGGCCAAATTGTCTGGGGCATTTGAAGGTGTTCCAGGAGGTAGTGAGGACCAGCATCACTTTTCCCCGCTGGCACCTTTGCTGTGGCAGCAAAACCTGGACGTTTGTCTTTTTTGCATCAAACAGCGCCGAAAGTGAAAAAAGGTGCTTTTGAGGCTAGAGTGCGCAGGAAAGCAGAGAGGGCCAAATTGTCTGGGGCATTTGAAGGGGTTACAGGAGGCAGTGAGGACCAGCATCACTTTTCCCCGCTGGCACCTTTGCTGTGGCAGCAAAACCTGGATGTTTGTCTTTTTTCCTCCGGAGGGCGCCGAAAGTCAAAGAAGGTGCTTTTGAGGCTAGAGTCCGCAGGAAAGCAGAGAGGGCCAAATTGTCTGGGGCATTTGAAGGTGTTCCAGGAGGCAGTGAGGACCAGCATCACTTTTCCCCGCTGGCACCTTTGCTGTGGCAGCAAAACCCGGACGTTTGTCTTTTTTGCTCCAAACAGCGCCGAAAGTGAAAAACAGTGCTTTTGAGGCTAGAGTTAGCAGGAAAGCAGAGAGGGCCAAATTGTCTGGGGCATTTGAAGGGGTTCCAGGAGGCAGTGAGGACCAGCATCACTTTTCCCCGCTGGCACATTTGCTGTGGCAGCAAAACCTGGACTTTTGTCTTTTTTGCTCCAAACAGCGTTGAAAGTGAAAAACAGTGCTTTTGAGGCTAGAGTTAGCAGGAAAGCAGAGAGGGCCAAATTGTCTGGGGCATTTGAAGGTGTTCCAGGAGGCAGTGAGGACCAGCATCACTTTTCCCCGCTGGCACCTTTGCTGTGGCAGCAAAACCTGGACGTTTGTCTTTTTTGCTCCAAACAGCGCAGAAAGTGAAAAAAGGTGCTTTTGAGGCTAGAGTGCGCAGGAAAGCAGAGAGGGCCAAATTGTCTGGGGCATTTGAAGGGGTTCCAGGAGGCAGTGAGGACCAGCATCACTTTTCCCCGCTGGCACCTTTGCTGTGGCAGCAAAAGCTGGACGTTTGTCTTTTTTCCTCCGGAGGGCGCCGAAAATGAAAAACGGTGCTTTTGAGGCTAGAGTGCGCAGGAAAGCAGAGAGGGCCAAATTGTCTGGGGCATTTGAAGGGGTTCCAGGAGGCAGTGAGGACCAACATCACTTTTCCCCGCTGGCACCTTTGCTGTGGCAGCAAAACCTGGACGTTTATCTTTTTTTCTCCAAACAGCGCCGAATATGAAAAACGGTGCTTTTGAGGCTAGAGTGCGCAGGAAAGCAGAGAGGGCCAAATTGTCTGGGGCATTTGAAGGGGTTCCAGGAGGCAGTGAGGACCAGCATCACTTTTCCCCGCTAGCACCTTTGCTGTGGCAGCAAAACCTGGACGTTTATCTTTTTTCCTCTTGAGGGCGCCAAAACTGAAAAAAGCTGCTTTTGAGGATAGATTCTGCAGGAAAGCAGAGAGGGCCAAATTGTCTGGGGCATTTGAAGGGGTTCCAGGAGGCAGTGAGGACCAGCATCACTTTTCCCCGCTGGCACCTTTGCTGTGGCAGCAAAACCTGGACTTTTGTCTTTTTTGCTCCAAACAGCGTTGAAATTGAAAAAAGGTGCTTTTGAGGCTAGAGTTAGCAGGAAAGCAGAGAGGGCCAAATTGTCTGGGGCATTTGAAGGGGTTCCAGGAGGCAGTGAGGACTAGCATCACTTTTCCCGGCTGGCACCTTTGCTGTGGCAGCAAAACCCGGACGTCTGTCTTTTTTGCTCCAAACAGCGCCGAAAGTGAAAACAGGTGCTTTCGAGGATGGCGTCTGCAGGAAAGCAGAGAGGGCCAAATTGTCTGGGGCATTTGAAGGGGTTCCAGGAGGCAGTGAGGACCAGCATCACTTTTCCCCGCTGGCACCTTTGCTGTGGCAGCAAAACCCAGACGTCTGTCTTTTTTGCTCCAAACAGCGCCGAAAGTGAAAACAGGTGCTTTTGAGGCTAGAGTTAGCAGGAAAGCAGAGAGGGCCAAATTGTCTGGGGCATTTGAAGGTGTTCCAGGAGGCAGTGAGGACCAGCATCACTTTTCCCCGCTGGCACCTTTGCTGTGGCAGCAAAACCTGGACGTTTGTCTTTTTTGCATCAAACAGCGCCGAAAGTGAAAAAACGTGCTTTTGAGGGTAGAGTCCGCAGGAAAGCAGAGAGGGCCAAATTGTCTGGGGCATTTGAAGGGGTTACAGGAGGCAGTGAGGACCAGCATCACTTTTCCCGGCTGGCACCTTTGCTGTGGCAGCAAAACCTGGATGTTTGTCTTTTTTCCTCCGGAGTGCGCCGAAAGTCAAAGAAGGTGCTTTTGAGGCTAGAGTCCGCAGGAAAGCAGAGAGGGCCAAATTGTCTGGGGCATTTGAAGGGGTTCCAGGAGGCAGTGAGGACCAACATCACTTTTCCCCGCTGGCACCTTTGCTGTGGCAGCAAAACCTGGACGTTTATCTTTTTTTCTCCAAACAGCGCCGAAAATGAAAAACGGTGCTTTTGAGGCTAGAGTGCGCAGGAAAGCAGAGAGGGCCAAATTGTCTGGGGCATTTGAAGGGGTTCCAGGAGGCAGTGAGGACCAGCATCACTTTTCCCCGCTAGCACCTTTGCTGTGGCAGCAAAACCTGGACGTTTGTCTTTTTTCCTCCCGAGGGCGCCAAAACTGAAAAAAGGTGCTTTTGAGGCTAGAGTGCGCAGGAAAGCAGAGAGGGCCAAATTGTCTGGTGCATTTGAAGGGGTTCCAGGAGGCAGTGAGGACCAGCATCACTTTTCCCCGCTGGCACCTTTGCTGTGGCAGCAAAACCTGGACGTTTGTCTTTTTTTTTCTCCCGAGGCCGCCGAAAGTGAAAAAAGGTGTTTTGAGGCTAGAGTCTGCAGGAAAGCAGAGAGGGCCAAATTGTCTGGGGCATTTGAAGGGGTTCCAGGAGGCAGTGAGGACCAGCATCACTTTTCTCCGCTGGCACCTTTGCTATGGCAGCAAAAGCTGGACGTTTGTGTTTTTTGCTCCAAACAGCGCCGAAAGTGAAAAACAGTGCTTTTGAGGCTAGAGTTAGCAGGAAAGCAGAGAGGGCCAAATTGTCTGGTGCATTTGAAGGGGTTCCAGGAGGCAGTGAGGACCAGCATCACTTTTCCCCGCTGGAACCTTTGCTGTGGCAGCAAAAGCTGGACGTTTGTCTTATTTGCACCAAACAGCGCTGAAAGTCAAAAAAGGTGCTTTTGAGGCTAGAGTGCGCAGGAAAGCAGAGAGGGCCAAATTGTCTGGGGCATTTGAAGGGGTTCCAGGAGGCAGTGAGGACCAGCATCACTTTTCCCCGCTAGCACCTTTGCTGTGGCAGCAAAACCTGGACGTTTGTCTTTTTTTTTCCGGAGAGCGCCGAAAGTCAAAAAAGGTGCTTTTGAGGCTAGAGTCCGCAGGAAAGGAGAGAGGGCCAAATTGTCTGGGGCATTTGAAGGTGTTCCAGGAGGCAGTGAGGACCAGCATCACTTTTCCCCGCTGGCACCTTTGCTGTGGCAGCAAAACCCGGACGTTTGTCTTTTTTGCTCCAAACAGCGCCGAAAGTGAAAAAAGGTGCTTTTGAGGATAGAGTGCGCAGGAAAGCAGAGAGGGCCAAATTGTCTGGGGCATTTGAAGGGGTTCCAGGAGGCAGTGAGGACCAGCATCACTTTTCCCCGCTGGCACCTTTGCTGTGGCAGCAAAACCTGGACGTTCATCTTTTTTTCTCCAAACAGCGCCGAAAATGAACAACGGTGCTTTTGAGGCTAGAGTGCGCAGGAAAGCAGAGAGGGCCAAATTGTCTGGGGCATTTGAAGGGGTTCCAGGAGGCAGTGAGGACCAGCATCACTTTTCCCCGCTGGCACCTTTGCTGTGGAAGCAAAACCTGGACGTTTATCTTTTTTCCTCCCGAGGACACCAAAACTGAAAAAAGGTGCTTTTCAGGATAGATTCTGCAAGAAAGCAGAGAGGGCCAAATTGTGTGGGGCATTTGAAGGGGTTCCAGGAGGCAGTGAGGACCAGCATCACTTTTCCCCGCTGGCACCTTTGCTGTGGCAGCAAAAGCTGGACGTTTGTCTTTTTTCCTCCGGAGGGCGCCGAAAATGAAAAACGGTGCTTTTGAGGCTAGAGTGCGCAGGAAAGCAGAGAGGGCCAAATTGTCTGGGGCATTTGAAAGGGTTCCAGGAGGCAGTGAGGACCAACATCACTTTTCCCCGCTGGCACCTTTGCTGTGGCAGCAAAACCTGGACGTTTATCTTTTTTTCTCCAAAGAGCGCCGAAAATGAAAAACGGTGCTTTTGAGGCTAGAGTGCTCAGGAAAGCAGAGAGGGCCAAATTGTCTGGGGCATTTGAAGGGGTTCCAGGAGGCAGTGAGGACCAGCATCACTTTTCCCCGCTAGCACCTTTGCTGTGGCAGCAAAACCTGGACGTTTATCTTTTTTCCTCCCGAGGGCGCCAAATCTGAAAAAAGCTGCTTTTGAGGATAGATTCTGCAGGAAAGCAGAGAGGGCCAAATTGTGTGGGGCATTTGAAGGGGTTCCAGGAGGCAGTGAGGACCAGCATCACTTTTCCCCGCTGGCACCTTTGCTGTGGCAGCAAAACCTGGACGTTTGTCTTTTTTGCTCCAAACAGCGTTGAAATTGAAAAAAGGTGCTTTTGAGGCTAGAGTTAGCAGGAAAGCAGAGAGGGCCAAATTGTCTGGGGCATTTGAAGGGGTTCCAGGAGGCAGTGAGGACCAGCATCACTTTTCCCCGCTGGCACCTTTGCTGTGGCAGCAAAACCCGGACGTCTGTCTTTTTTGCTCCAAACAGCGCCGAAAGTGAAAACAGGTGCTTTTGAGGGTAGAGTTAGCAGGAAAGCAGAGAGGGCCAAATTGTCTGGGGCATTTGAAGGTGTTCCAGGAGGCAGTGAGGACCAGCATCACTTTTCCCTGCTGGCACCTTTGCTGTGGCAGCAAAACCTGGACGTTTGTCTTTTTTGCATCAAACAGCGCCGAAAGTGAAAAAAGGTGCTTTTGAGGGTAGAGTCCGCAGGAAAGCAGAGAGGGCCAAATTGTCTGGGGCATTTGAAGGGGTTACAGGAGGCAGTGAGGACCAGCATCACTTTTCCCCGCTGGCACCTTTGCTGTGGCAGCAAAACCTGGATGTTTGTCTTTTTTCCTCCGGAGGGCGCCGAAAGTCAAAGAAGGTGCTTTTGAGGCTAGAGTCCGCAGGAAAGCAGAGAGGGCCAAATTGTCTGGGGCATTTGAAGGTGTTCCAGGAGGCAGTGAGGACCAGCATCACTTTTCCCCGCTGGCACCTTTGCTGTGGCAGCAAAACCCGGACGTTTGTCTTTTTTGCTCCAAACAGCGCCGAAAGTGAAAAACGGTGCTTTTGAGGCTAGAGTTAGCAGGAAAGCAGAGAGGGCCAAATTGTCTGGGGCATTTGAAGGGGTTCCAGGAGGCAGTGAGGACCAGCATCACTTTTCCCCGCTGGCACATTTGCTGTGGCAGCAAAACCTGGACTTTTGTCTTTTTTGCTCCAAACAGCGTTGAAAGTGAAAAACAGTGCTTTTGAGGCTAGAGTTAGCAGGAAAGCAGAGAGGGCCAAATTGTCTGGGGCATTTGAAGGTGTTCCAGGAGGCAGTGAGGACCAGCATCACTTTTCCCCGCTGGCACCTTTGCTGTGGCAGCAAAACCTGGACGTTTGTCTTTTTTGCATCAAACAGCGCTGAAAGTGAAAAAAGGTGCTTTTGAGGCTAGAGTGCGCAGGAAAGCAGAGAGGGCCAAATTGTCTGGGGCATTTGAAGGGGTTCCAGGAGGCAGTGAGGACCAGCATCACTTTTCCCCGCTGGCACCTTTGCTGTGGCAGCAAAACCTGGATGTTTGTCTTTTTTCCTCCGGAGGGCGCCGAAAGTCAAAAAAGGTGCTTTTGAGGCTAGAGTCCGCAGGAAAGCAGAGAGGGCCAAATTGTCTGGGGCATTTGAAGGTGTTCCAGGAGGTAGTGAGGACCAGCATCACTTTTACCCGCTGGCACCTTTGCTGTGGCAGCAAAACCCGGACGTTTGTCTTTTTTGCTCCAAACAGCGCCGAAAGTGAAAAAAGTTGTTTTGAGGATAGAGTCTGCAGAAAAGCAGAGAGGGCCAAAATGTCTGGGGCATTTGAAGGGGTTCCAGGAGGCAGTGGGGACCAGCATCACTTTTCCTTGCTGGCACCTTTGCTGTGGCAGCAAAAGCTGGACGTTTTTATTTTTTGCTCCAAACAGTGCCGAAAGTGAAAAAAGGTGCTTTTGAGGCTAGAGTTAGCAGGAAAGCAGAGAGGGCCAAATTGTCTGGGGCATTTGAAGGTGTTCCAGGAGGCAGTGAGGACCAGCATCACTTTTCCCCGCTGGCACCTTTGCTGTGGCAGCAAAACCTGGACGTTTGTCTTTTTTGCATCAAACAGCGCTGAAAGTGAAAAAAGGTGCTTTTGAGGCTAGAGTGCGCAGGAAAGCAGAGAGGGCCAAATTGTCTGGGGCATTTGAAGGGGTTCCAGGAGGCAGTGAGGACCAGCATCACTTTTCCCCGCTGGCACCTTTGCTGTGGCAGCAAAACCTGGACGTTTGTCTTTTTTCCTCCGGAGGGCGCCGAAAGTGAAAAAAGGTGCTTTTGAGGCTAGAGTTAGCAGGAAAGCAGAGAGGGCCAAATTGTCTGGGGCATTTGAAGGGGTTCCAGGAGGCAGTGAGGACCAGCATCACTTTTCCCAGCTGGCACCTTTGCTGTGGCAGCAAAACCCGGACGTTTGTCTTTTTTGCTCCAAACAGCGCCGAAAGTGAAAAAAGGTGCTTTTGAGGATAGAGTGCGCAGGAAAGCAGAGAGGGCCAAATTGTCTGGGGCATTTGAAGGGGTTCCAGGAGGCAGTGAGGACCAGCATCACTTTTCCCCACTGGCACCTTTGCTGGGGCAGCAAAACCTGGACGTTTATCTTTTTTCCTCCCGAGGGCACCAAAACTGAAAAAAGGTGCTTTTGAGGATAGATTCTGCAGGAAAGCAGAGAGGGCCAAATTGTCTGGGGCATTTGAAGGGGTTACAGGAGGCAGTGAGGACCAGCATCACTTTTCCCGGCTGGCACCTTTGCTGTGGCAGCAAAACCTGGATGTTTGTCTTTTTTCCTCCGGAGTGCGCCGAAAGTCAAAGAAGGTGCTTTTGAGGCTAGAGTCCGCAGGAAAGCAGAGAGGGCCAAATTGTCTGGGGCATTTGAAGGGGTTCCAGGAGGCAGTGAGGACCAACATCACTTTTCCCCGCTGGCACCTTTGCTGTGGCAGCAAAACCTGGACGTTTATCTTTTTTTCTCCAAACAGCGCCGAAAATGAAAAACGGTGCTTTTGAGGCTAGAGTGCGCAGGAAAGCAGAGAGGGCCAAATTGTCTGGGGCATTTGAAGGGGTTCCAGGAGGCAGTGAGGACCAGCATCACTTTTCCCCGCTAGCACCTTTGCTGTGGCAGCAAAACCTGGACGTTTGTCTTTTTTCCTCCCGAGGGCGCCAAAACTGAAAAAAGGTGCTTTTGAGGCTAGAGTGCGCAGGAAAGCAGAGAGGGCCAAATTGTCTGGTGCATTTGAAGGGGTTCCAGGAGGCAGTGAGGACCAGCATCACTTTTCCCCGCTGGCACCTTTGCTGTGGCAGCAAAACCTGGACGTTTGTCTTTTTTTTTCTCCCGAGGCCGCCGAAAGTGAAAAAAGGTGTTTTGAGGCTAGAGTCTGCAGGAAAGCAGAGAGGGCCAAATTGTCTGGGGCATTTGAAGGGGTTCCAGGAGGCAGTGAGGACCAGCATCACTTTTCTCCGCTGGCACCTTTGCTATGGCAGCAAAAGCTGGACGTTTGTGTTTTTTGCTCCAAACAGCGCCGAAAGTGAAAAACAGTGCTTTTGAGGCTAGAGTTAGCAGGAAAGCAGAGAGGGCCAAATTGTCTGGTGCATTTGAAGGGGTTCCAGGAGGCAGTGAGGACCAGCATCACTTTTCCCCGCTGGAACCTTTGCTGTGGCAGCAAAAGCTGGACGTTTGTCTTATTTGCACCAAACAGCGCTGAAAGTCAAAAAAGGTGCTTTTGAGGCTAGAGTGCGCAGGAAAGCAGAGAGGGCCAAATTGTCTGGGGCATTTGAAGGGGTTCCAGGAGGCAGTGAGGACCAGCATCACTTTTCCCCGCTAGCACCTTTGCTGTGGCAGCAAAACCTGGACGTTTGTCTTTTTTTTTCCGGAGAGCGCCGAAAGTCAAAAAAGGTGCTTTTGAGGCTAGAGTCCGCAGGAAAGGAGAGAGGGCCAAATTGTCTGGGGCATTTGAAGGTGTTCCAGGAGGCAGTGAGGACCAGCATCACTTTTCCCCGCTGGCACCTTTGCTGTGGCAGCAAAACCCGGACGTTTGTCTTTTTTGCTCCAAACAGCGCCGAAAGTGAAAAAAGGTGCTTTTGAGGATAGAGTGCGCAGGAAAGCAGAGAGGGCCAAATTGTCTGGGGCATTTGAAGGGGTTCCAGGAGGCAGTGAGGACCAGCATCACTTTTCCCCGCTGGCACCTTTGCTGTGGCAGCAAAACCTGGACGTTCATCTTTTTTTCTCCAAACAGCGCCGAAAATGAACAACGGTGCTTTTGAGGCTAGAGTGCGCAGGAAAGCAGAGAGGGCCAAATTGTCTGGGGCATTTGAAGGGGTTCCAGGAGGCAGTGAGGACCAGCATCACTTTTCCCCGCTGGCACCTTTGCTGTGGAAGCAAAACCTGGACGTTTATCTTTTTTCCTCCCGAGGACACCAAAACTGAAAAAAGGTGCTTTTCAGGATAGATTCTGCAAGAAAGCAGAGAGGGCCAAATTGTGTGGGGCATTTGAAGGGGTTCCAGGAGGCAGTGAGGACCAGCATCACTTTTCCCCGCTGGCACCTTTGCTGTGGCAGCAAAAGCTGGACGTTTGTCTTTTTTCCTCCGGAGGGCGCCGAAAATGAAAAACGGTGCTTTTGAGGCTAGAGTGCGCAGGAAAGCAGAGAGGGCCAAATTGTCTGGGGCATTTGAAAGGGTTCCAGGAGGCAGTGAGGACCAACATCACTTTTCCCCGCTGGCACCTTTGCTGTGGCAGCAAAACCTGGACGTTTATCTTTTTTTCTCCAAAGAGCGCCGAAAATGAAAAACGGTGCTTTTGAGGCTAGAGTGCTCAGGAAAGCAGAGAGGGCCAAATTGTCTGGGGCATTTGAAGGGGTTCCAGGAGGCAGTGAGGACCAGCATCACTTTTCCCCGCTAGCACCTTTGCTGTGGCAGCAAAACCTGGACGTTTATCTTTTTTCCTCCCGAGGGCGCCAAATCTGAAAAAAGCTGCTTTTGAGGATAGATTCTGCAGGAAAGCAGAGAGGGCCAAATTGTGTGGGGCATTTGAAGGGGTTCCAGGAGGCAGTGAGGACCAGCATCACTTTTCCCCGCTGGCACCTTTGCTGTGGCAGCAAAACCTGGACGTTTGTCTTTTTTGCTCCAAACAGCGTTGAAATTGAAAAAAGGTGCTTTTGAGGCTAGAGTTAGCAGGAAAGCAGAGAGGGCCAAATTGTCTGGGGCATTTGAAGGGGTTCCAGGAGGCAGTGAGGACCAGCATCACTTTTCCCCGCTGGCACCTTTGCTGTGGCAGCAAAACCCGGACGTCTGTCTTTTTTGCTCCAAACAGCGCCGAAAGTGAAAACAGGTGCTTTTGAGGGTAGAGTTAGCAGGAAAGCAGAGAGGGCCAAATTGTCTGGGGCATTTGAAGGTGTTCCAGGAGGCAGTGAGGACCAGCATCACTTTTCCCTGCTGGCACCTTTGCTGTGGCAGCAAAACCTGGACGTTTGTCTTTTTTGCATCAAACAGCGCCGAAAGTGAAAAAAGGTGCTTTTGAGGGTAGAGTCCGCAGGAAAGCAGAGAGGGCCAAATTGTCTGGGGCATTTGAAGGGGTTACAGGAGGCAGTGAGGACCAGCATCACTTTTCCCCGCTGGCACCTTTGCTGTGGCAGCAAAACCTGGATGTTTGTCTTTTTTCCTCCGGAGGGCGCCGAAAGTCAAAGAAGGTGCTTTTGAGGCTAGAGTCCGCAGGAAAGCAGAGAGGGCCAAATTGTCTGGGGCATTTGAAGGTGTTCCAGGAGGCAGTGAGGACCAGCATCACTTTTCCCCGCTGGCACCTTTGCTGTGGCAGCAAAACCCGGACGTTTGTCTTTTTTGCTCCAAACAGCGCCGAAAGTGAAAAACGGTGCTTTTGAGGCTAGAGTTAGCAGGAAAGCAGAGAGGGCCAAATTGTCTGGGGCATTTGAAGGGGTTCCAGGAGGCAGTGAGGACCAGCATCACTTTTCCCCGCTGGCACATTTGCTGTGGCAGCAAAACCTGGACTTTTGTCTTTTTTGCTCCAAACAGCGTTGAAAGTGAAAAACAGTGCTTTTGAGGCTAGAGTTAGCAGGAAAGCAGAGAGGGCCAAATTGTCTGGGGCATTTGAAGGTGTTCCAGGAGGCAGTGAGGACCAGCATCACTTTTCCCCGCTGGCACCTTTGCTGTGGCAGCAAAACCTGGACGTTTGTCTTTTTTGCATCAAACAGCGCTGAAAGTGAAAAAAGGTGCTTTTGAGGCTAGAGTGCGCAGGAAAGCAGAGAGGGCCAAATTGTCTGGGGCATTTGAAGGGGTTCCAGGAGGCAGTGAGGACCAGCATCACTTTTCCCCGCTGGCACCTTTGCTGTGGCAGCAAAACCTGGATGTTTGTCTTTTTTCCTCCGGAGGGCGCCGAAAGTCAAAAAAGGTGCTTTTGAGGCTAGAGTCCGCAGGAAAGCAGAGAGGGCCAAATTGTCTGGGGCATTTGAAGGTGTTCCAGGAGGTAGTGAGGACCAGCATCACTTTTACCCGCTGGCACCTTTGCTGTGGCAGCAAAACCCGGACGTTTGTCTTTTTTGCTCCAAACAGCGCCGAAAGTGAAAAAAGTTGTTTTGAGGATAGAGTCTGCAGAAAAGCAGAGAGGGCCAAAATGTCTGGGGCATTTGAAGGGGTTCCAGGAGGCAGTGGGGACCAGCATCACTTTTCCTTGCTGGCACCTTTGCTGTGGCAGCAAAAGCTGGACGTTTTTATTTTTTGCTCCAAACAGTGCCGAAAGTGAAAAAAGGTGCTTTTGAGGCTAGAGTTAGCAGGAAAGCAGAGAGGGCCAAATTGTCTGGGGCATTTGAAGGTGTTCCAGGAGGCAGTGAGGACCAGCATCACTTTTCCCCGCTGGCACCTTTGCTGTGGCAGCAAAACCTGGACGTTTGTCTTTTTTGCATCAAACAGCGCTGAAAGTGAAAAAAGGTGCTTTTGAGGCTAGAGTGCGCAGGAAAGCAGAGAGGGCCAAATTGTCTGGGGCATTTGAAGGGGTTCCAGGAGGCAGTGAGGACCAGCATCACTTTTCCCCGCTGGCACCTTTGCTGTGGCAGCAAAACCTGGACGTTTGTCTTTTTTCCTCCGGAGGGCGCCGAAAGTGAAAAAAGGTGCTTTTGAGGCTAGAGTTAGCAGGAAAGCAGAGAGGGCCAAATTGTCTGGGGCATTTGAAGGGGTTCCAGGAGGCAGTGAGGACCAGCATCACTTTTCCCAGCTGGCACCTTTGCTGTGGCAGCAAAACCCGGACGTTTGTCTTTTTTGCTCCAAACAGCGCCGAAAGTGAAAAAAGGTGCTTTTGAGGATAGAGTGCGCAGGAAAGCAGAGAGGGCCAAATTGTCTGGGGCATTTGAAGGGGTTCCAGGAGGCAGTGAGGACCAGCATCACTTTTCCCCACTGGCACCTTTGCTGGGGCAGCAAAACCTGGACGTTTATCTTTTTTCCTCCCGAGGGCACCAAAACTGAAAAAAGGTGCTTTTGAGGATAGATTCTGCAGGAAAGCAGAGAGGGCCAAATTGTGTGGGGCATTTGAAGGGGTTCCAGGAGGCAGTGAGGACCAGCATCACTTTTCCCCGCTGGAACCTTTGCTGTGGCAGCAAAACCTGGACGTTTGTCTTTTTTGCTCCAAACAGCGCAGAAAGTGAAAAAAGGGGCTTTTGAGGCTAGAGTGCGCAGGAAAGCAGAGAGGGCCAAATTGTCTGGGGCATTTGAAGGGGTTCCAGGAGGCAGTGAGGACCAGCATCACTTTTCCCCGCTGGCACCTTTGCTGTGGCAGCAAAACCTGGACTTTTGTCTTTTTTGCTCCAAACAGCGTTGAAAGTGAAAAAAGGTGCTTTTGAGGCTATAGTTAGCAGGAAAGCAGAGAGGGCCAAATTGTCTGGGGCATTTGAAGGTGTTCCAGGAGGCAGTGAGGACCAGCATCACTTTTCCCCGCTGGAACCTTTGCTGTGGCAGCAAAAGCTGGACGTTTGTCTTATTTGCATCAAACAGCGCCGAAAGTGAAAAAAGGTGCTTTTGAGGCTAGAGTGCGCAGGAAAGCAGAGAGGGCCAAATTGTCTGGGGCATTTGAAGGGGTTCCAGGAGGCAGTGAGGACCAGCATCACTTTTCCCCGCTAGCACCTTTGCTGTGGCAGCAAAACCTGGACGTTTGTCTTTTTTTTTCCGGAGAGCGCCGAAAGTGAAAAAAGGTGCTTTTGAGGCTAGAGTCCGCAGGAAAGCAGAGAGGGCCAAATTGTCTGGGGCATTTGAAGGGGTTCCAGGAGGCAGTGAGGACCAGCATCACTTTTCCCCGCTGGCACCTTTGCTGTGGCAGCAAAACCCGGACGTTTGTCTTTTTTGCTCCAAACAGCGCCGAAAGTGAAAAAAGGTGCTTTTGAGGCTAGAGTGCGCAGGAAAGCAGAGAGGGCCAAATTGTCTGGGGCATTTGAAGTGGTTCCAGGAGGCAGTGAGGACCAGCATCACTTTTCCCCGCTAGCACCTTTGCTGTGGCAGCAAAACCTGGACGTTTGTCTTTTTTTTTCCGGAGAGCGCCGAAAGTCAAAAAAGGTGCTTTTGAGGCTAGAGTCCACAGGAAAGCAGAGAGGGCCAAATTGTCTGGGGCATTTGAAGGGGTTCCAGGAGGCAGTGAGGACCAGCATCACTTTTCCCCGCTGGCACCTTTGCTGTGGCAGCAAAACCTGGACGTTTGTCTTTTTTGCTCCAAACAGCGCAGAAAGTGAAAAAATGTGCTTTTGAGGCTAGAGTGCTCAGGAAAGCAGAGAGGGCCAAATTGTCTGGGGCATTTGAAGCTGTTCCAGGAGACAGTGAGGACCAGCATCACTTTTCCCCGCTGGCACCTTTGCTGTGGCAGCAAAAGCTGGACGTTTGTCTTTTTTGCTCCGAACATCGCCGAAAGTGAAAAACGGTGCTTTTGAGGCTAGAGTCCGCAGGAAAGCAGAGAGGGCCAAATTGTCTGGGGCATTTGAAGGGGTTACAGGAGGCAGTGAGGACCAGCATCACTTTTCCCCGCTGGCACCTTTGCTGTGGCAGCAAAAGCTGGACGTTTGTCTTTTTTCCTCCGGAGGGCGCCGAAAATGAAAAACGGTGCTTTTGAGGCTAGAGTGCGCAGGAAAGCAGAGAGGGCCAAATTGTCTGGGGCATTTGAAGGGGTTCCAGGAGGCAGTGAGGACCAGCATCACTTTTCCCCGCTGGCACCTTTGCTGTGGCAGCAAAACCTGGACGTTTGTGTTTTTTTTTTCTCCCGAGGCCGCCGAAAGTCAAAAAAGGTGTTTTGAGGATAGAGTCTGCAGAAAAGCAGAGAGGGCCAAATTGTCTGGGGCATTTGAAGGGGTTCCAGGAGGCAGTGAGGACCAGCATCACTTTTCCCCGCTGGCAACTTTTCTATGGCAGCAAAAGCTGGACGTTTGTCTTTTTTGCTCCAAACAGCGCCGAAAGTGAAGAACAGTGCTTTTGAGGCTAGAGTTTGCAGGAAAGCAGAGAGGGCCAAATTGTCTGGGGCATTTGAAGGTGTTCCAGGAGGCAGTGAGGACCAGCATCACTTTTCCCCGCTGGCACCTTTGCTGTGGCAGCAAAAGCTGGACGTTTGTCTTTTTTGCATCAAACAGCGCCGAAAGTGAAAAAAGGTGCTTTTGAGGGTAGAGTCCGCAGGAAAGCAGAGAGGGCCAAATTGTGTGGGGCATTTGAAGGGGTTACAGGAGGCAGTGAGGACCAGCATCACTTTTCCCCGCTGGCACCTTTGCTGTGGCAGCAAAACCCGGACGTTTGTCTTTTTTGCTCCAAACAGCGCCGAAAGTGAAAAAAGGTGTTTTGAGGATAGAGTCTGCAGAAAAGCAGAGAGGGCCAAATTGTCTGGGGCATTTGAAGGTGTTCCAGGAGGCAGTGAGGACCAGCATCACTTTTCCCCGCTAGCACCTTTGCTGTGGCAGCAAAAGCTGGACGTTTGTCTTTTTTCCTCCGGAGAGCGCCGAAAGTCAAAAAAAGTTGCTTTTGAGGCTAGAGTCCGCAGGAAAGCAGAGAGGGCCAAATTGTCTGGGGCATTTGAAGGGGTTCCAGGAGGCAGTGAGGACCAGCATCACTTTTCCCCGCTGGCACCTTTGCTGTGGCAGCAAAATCTGGACGTTTATCTTTTTTTCTCCAAACAGCGCCGGAAATGAAAAACGGTGCTTTTGAGGCTAGAGTGCGCAGGAAAGCAGAGAGGGCCAAATTGTCTGGGGCATTTGAAGGGGTTCCAGGAGGCAGTGAGGACCAGCATCACTTTTCCCCGCTGGCACCTTTGCTGTGGCAGCAAAAGCTGGACGTTTATCTTTTTTTCTCCAAACAGCGCCGGAAATGAAAAACGGTGCTTTTGAGGCTAGAGTGCGCAGGAAAGCAGAGAGGGCCAAATTGTCTGGGGCATTTGAAGGGGTTCCAGGAGGCAGTGAGGACCAGCATCACTTTTCCCCGCTGGCACCTTTGCTGTGGCAGCAAAAGCTGGATGTTTTTATTTTTTGCTCCAAACAGCGCCGAAAGTGAAAAAAGGTGCTTTTGAGGCTAGAGTGCGCAGGAAAGCAGAGAGGGCCAAATTGTGTGGGGCATTTGAAGGGGTTCCAGGAGGCAGTGAGGACCAGCATCACTTTTCCCCGCTGGCACGTTTGCTGTGGCAGCAAAACCTGGACGTTTGTCTTTTTTGCTCCAAACAGCGCCGAAAGTGAAAAAAGCTGCTTTTGAGGCTAGAGTCCGCAGGAAAGCAGAGAGGGCCAAATTGTCTGGGGCATTTGAAGGGGTTCCAGGAGGCAGTGAGGACCAGCATCACTTTTCCCCGCTGGCACCTTTGCTGTGGCAGCAAAACCTGGACGTTTGTGTCTTTTTTTTCTCCCGAGGCAGCCGAAAGTGAAAAAAGGTGTTTTGAGGATAGAGTCTGCAGAAAAGCAGAGAGGGCCAAATTGTCTGGTGCATTTGAAGGGGTTCCAGGAGACAGTGAGGACCAGCATCACTTTTCCCTGCTGGCACATTTGCTATGGCAGCAAAAGCTGGACGTTTGTCTTTTTTGCTCCAAACAGCGCCGAAAGTGAAAAACAGTGCTTTTGAGGCTAGAGTTAGCAGGAAAGCAGAGAGGGCCAAATTGTCTGGGGCATTTGAAGGGGTTCCAGGAGGCAGTGAGGACCAGCATCACTTTTCCCCGCTGGCACCTTTGCTGTGGCAGCAAAACCTGGACTTTTGTCTTTTTTGCTCCAAACAGCGTTGAAAGTGAAAAACAGTGCTTTTGAGGCTAGAGTTAGCAGGAAAGCAGAGAGGGCAAAATTGTCTGGGGCATTTGAAGGTGTTCCAGGAGGCAGTGAGGACCAGCATCACTTTTCCCCGCTGGCACCTTTGCTGTGGCAGCAAAAGCTGGACGTTTGTGTTTTTTGCATCAAACAGCGCAGAAAGTGAAAAAAGGTGCTTTTGAGGCTAGAGTGCGCAGGAAAGCAGAGAGGGCCAAATTGTCTGGGGCATTTGAAGGGGTTCCAGGAGGCAGTGAGGACCAGCATCACTTTTCCCCGCTAGCACATTTGCTGTGGCAGCAAAACCTGGACGTTTGTCTTTTTTTTTCCGGAGAGCGCCGAAAGTGAAAAAAGGTGCTTTTGAGGCTAGAGTCCGCAGGAAAGCAGAGAGGGCCAAATTGTCTGCGGCATTTGAAGGTGTTCCAGGAGGCAGTGAGGACCAGCATCACTTTTCCCCGCTGGCACCTTTGCTGTGGCAGCAAAACCCGGACGTTTGTCTTTTTTGCTCCAAACAGCGCCGAAAGTGAAAAAAGGTGCTTTTGAGGATAGAGTGCGCAGGAAAGCAGAGAGGGCCAAATTGTCTGGGGCATTTGAAGTGGTTCCAGGAGGCAGTGAGGACCAGCATCACTTTTCCCCGCTAGCACCTTTGCTGTGGCAGCAAAACCTGGACGTTTGTCTTTTTATTTCCGGAGAGCGCCGAAAGTCAAAAAAGGTGCTTTTGAGGCTAGAGTCCACAGGAAAGCAGAGAGGGCCAAATTGTCTGGGGCATTTGAAGGGGTTCCAGGAGGCAGTGAGGACCAGCATCACTTTTCCCCGCTGGCACCTTTGCTGTGGCAGCAAAACCTGGACGTTTATCTTTTTTTCTCCAAACAGCGCCGAAAGTGAAAAAAGGTGCTTTTGAGGCTAGAGTTAGCAGGAAAGCAGAGAGGGCCAAATTGTCTGGGGCATTTGAAGGGGTTCCAGGAGGCAGTGAGGACCAGCATCACTTTTCCCGGCTGGCACCTTTGCTGTGGCAGCAAAACCCGGACGTCTGTCTTTTTTGCTCCAAACAGCGCCGAAAGTGAAAACAGGTGCTTTCGAGGATGGCGTCTGCAGGAAAGCAGAGAGGGCCAAATTGTCTGGGGCATTTGAAGGGGTTACAGGAGGCAGTGAGGACCAGCATCACTTTTCCCCGCTGGCACCTTTGCTGTGGCAGCAAAACCCGGACGTCTGTCTTTTTTGCTCCAAACAGCGCCGAAAGTGAAAACAGGTGCTTTTGAGGCTAGAGTTAGCAGGAAAGCAGAGAGGGCCAAATTGTCTGGGGCATTTGAAGGTGTTCCAGGAGGCAGTGAGGACCAGCATCACTTTTCCCCGCTGGCACCTTTGCTGTGGCAGCAAAACCTGGACGTTTGTCTTTTTTGCATCAAACAGCGCCGAAAGTGAAAAAAGGTGCTTTTGAGGCTAGAGTGCGCAGGAAAGCAGAGAGGGCCAAATTGTCTGGGGCATTTGAAGGGGTTACAGGAGGCAGTGAGGACCAGCATCACTTTTCCCGGCTGGCACCTTTGCTGTGGCAGCAAAACCTGGATGTTTGTCTTTTTTCCTCCGGAGGGCGCCGAAAGTCAAAGAAGGTGTTTTTGAGGCTAGAGTCCGCAGGAAAGCAGAGAGGGCCAAATTGTCTGGGGCATTTGAAGGGGTTCCAGGAGGCAGTGAGGACCAGCATCACTTTTCCCCGCTGGCACCTTTGCTGTGGCAGCAAAACCTGGACTTTTGTCTTTTTTGCTCCAAAGAGCGCCGAAAGTGAAAAACAGTGCTTTTGAGGCTAGAGTTAGCAGGAAAGCAGAGAGGGCCAAATTGTCTGGTGCATTTGAAGGGGTTCCAGGAGGCAGTGAGGACCAGCATCACTTTTCCCCGCTGGCACCTTTGCTGTGGCAGCAAAAGATGGACGTTTGTCTTTTTTCCTCCGGAGGGCGCCGAAAATGAATAACGGTGCTTTTGAGGCTAGAGTGCGCAGGAAAGCAGAGAGGGCCAAATTGTCTGGGGCATTTGAAGGGGTTCCAGGAGGCAGTGAGGACCAACATCACTTTTCCCCGCTGGCACCTTTGCTGTGGCAGCAAAACCTGGACGTTTATCTTTTTTTCTCCAAACAGCGCCGAAAATGAAAAACGGTGCTTTTGAGGCTAGAGTGCGCAGGAAAGCAGAGAGGGCCAAATTGTCTGGGGCATTTGAAGGGGTTCCAGGAGGCAGTGAGGACCAGCATCACTTTTCCCCGCTAGCACCTTTGCTGTGGCAGCAAAACCTGGACGTTTCTCTTTTTTCCTCCCGAGGGCGCCAAAACTGAAAAAAGGTGCTTTTGAGGCTAGAGTGCGCAGGAAAGCAGAGAGGGCCAAATTGTCTGGGGCATTTGAAGGGGTTCCAGGAGGCAGTGAGGACCAGCATCACTTTTCCCGCTGGCACCTTTGCTGTGGCAGCAAAACCTGGACGTTTGTCTTTTTTTTTCTCCCGAGGCCGCCGAAAGTGAAAAAAGGTGTTTTGAGGCTAGAGTCTGCAGGAAAGCAGAGAGGGCCAAATTGTCTGGGGCATTTGAAGGGGTTCCAGGAGGCAGTGAGGACCAGCATCACTTTTCCCCGCTGGCACCTTTGCTATGGCAGCAAAAGCTGGACGTTTGTCTTTTTTGCTCCAAACAGCGCCGAAAGTGAAAAACAGTGCTTTTGAGGCTAGAGTCCGCAGGAAAGCAGAGAGGGCCAAATTGTCTGGTGCATTTGAAGGGGTTCCAGGAGGCAGTGAGGACCAGCATCACTTTTCCCCGCTGGAACCTTTGCTGTGGCAGCAAAAGCTGGACGTTTGTCTTATTTGCACCAAACAGCGCCGAAAGTGAAAAAAGGTGCTTTTGAGGCTAGAGTGCGCAGGAAAGCAGAGAGGGCCAAATTGTCTGGGGCATTTGAAGGGGTTCCAGGAGGCAGTGAGGACCAGCATCACTTTTCCCCGCTAGCACCTTTGCTGTGGCAGCAAAACCTGGACGTTTGTCTTTTTTTTTCCGGAGAGCGCCGAAAGTCAAAAAAGGTGCTTTTGAGGCTAGAGTCCGCAGGAAAGCAGAGAGGGCCAAATTGTCTGGGGCATTTGAAGGTGTTCCAGGAGGCAGTGAGGACCAGCATCACTTTTCCCCGCTGGCACCTTTGCTGTGGCAGCAAAACCCGGACGTTTGTCTTTTTTGCTCCAAACAGCGCCGAAAGTGAAAAAAGGTGCTTTTGAGGATAGAGTGCGCAGGAAAGCAGAGAGGGCCAAATTGTCTGGGGCATTTGAAGGGGTTCCAGGAGGCAGTGAGGACCAGCATCACTTTTCCCCGCTGGCACCTTTGCTGTGGCAGCAAAACCTGGACGTTCATCTTTTTTTCTCCAAACAGCGCCGAAAATGAAAAACGGTGCTTTTGAGGCTAGAGTGCGCAGGAAAGCAGAGAGGGCCAAATTGTCTGGGGCATTTGAAGGGGTTCCAGGAGGCAGTGAGGACCAGCATCACTTTTCCCCGCTGGCACCTTTGCTGTGGCAGCAAAAGCTGGACGTTTATCTTTTTTCCTCCCGAGGGCACCAAAACTGAAAAAAGGTGCTTTTCAGGATAGATTCTGCAGGAAAGCAGAGAGGGCCAAATTGTGTGGGGCATTTGAAGGGGTTCCAGGAGGCAGTGAGGACCAGCATCACTTTTCCCCGCTGGCACCTTTGCTGTGGCAGCAAAAGCTGGACGTTTGTCTTTTTTCCTCCGGAGGGCGCCGAAAATGAAAAACGGTGCTTTTGAGGCTAGAGTGCGCAGGAAAGCAGAGAGGGCCAAATTGTCTGGGGCATTTGAAAGGGTTCCAGGAGGCAGTGAGGACCAACATCACTTTTCCCCGCTGGCACCTTTGCTGTGGCAGCAAAACCTGGACGTTTATCTTTTTTTCTCCAAACAGCGCCGAAAATGAAAAACGGTGCTTTTGAGGCTAGAGTGCGCAGGAAAGCAGAGAGGGCCAAATTGTCTGGGGCATTTGAAGGGGTTCCAGGAGGCAGTGAGGACCAGCATCACTTTTCCCCGCTAGCACCTTTGCTGTGGCAGCAAAACCTGGACGTTTATCTTTTTTCCTCCCGAGGGCGCCAAAACTGAAAAAAGCTGCTTTTGAGGATAGATTCTGCAGGAAAGCAGAGAGGGCCAAATTGTGTGGGGCATTTGAAGGGGTTCCAGGAGGCAGTGAGGACCAGCATCACTTTTCCCCGCTGGCACCTTTGCTGTGGCAGCAAAACCTGGACTTTTGTCTTTTTTGCTCCAAACAGCGTTGAAAGTGAAAAAAGGTGCTTTTGAGGCTATAGTTAGCAGGAAAGCAGAGAGGGCCAAATTGTCTGGGGCATTTGAAGGTGTTCCAGGAGGCAGTGAGGACCAGCATCACTTTTCCCCGCTGGAACCTTTGCTGTGGCAGCAAAAGCTGGACGTTTGTCTTATTTGCATCAAACAGCGCCGAAAGTGAAAAAAGGTGCTTTTGAGGCTAGAGTGCGCAGGAAAGCAGAGAGGGCCAAATTGTCTGGGGCATTTGAAGGGGTTCCAGGAGGCAGTGAGGACCAGCATCACTTTTCCCCGCTAGCACCTTTGCTGTGGCAGCAAAACCTGGACGTTTGTCTTTTTTTTTCCGGAGAGCGCCGAAAGTGAAAAAAGGTGCTTTTGAGGCTAGAGTCCGCAGGAAAGCAGAGAGGGCCAAATTGTCTGGGGCATTTGAAGGGGTTCCAGGAGGCAGTGAGGACCAGCATCACTTTTCCCCGCTGGCACCTTTGCTGTGGCAGCAAAACCCGGACGTTTGTCTTTTTTGCTCCAAACAGCGCCGAAAGTGAAAAAAGGTGCTTTTGAGGCTAGAGTGCGCAGGAAAGCAGAGAGGGCCAAATTGTCTGGGGCATTTGAAGTGGTTCCAGGAGGCAGTGAGGACCAGCATCACTTTTCCCCGCTAGCACCTTTGCTGTGGCAGCAAAACCTGGACGTTTGTCTTTTTTTTTCCGGAGAGCGCCGAAAGTCAAAACAGGTGCTTTTGAGGCTAGAGTCCACAGGAAAGCAGAGAGGGCCAAATTGTCTGGGGCATTTGAAGGGGTTCCAGGAGGCAGTGAGGACCAGCATCACTTTTCCCCGCTGGCACCTTTGCTGTGGCAGCAAAACCTGGACGTTTGTCTTTTTTTTTCTCCCGAGGCCGCCGAAAGTGAAAAAAGGTGTTTTGAGGCTAGAGTCTGCAGGAAAGCAGAGAGGGCCAAATTGTCTGGGGCATTTGAAGGGGTTCCAGGAGGCAGTGAGGACCAGCATCACTTTTCCCCGCTGGCACCTTTGCTATGGCAGCAAAAGCTGGACGTTTGTCTTTTTTGCTCCAAACAGCGCCGAAAGTGAAAAACAGTGCTTTTGAGGCTAGAGTCCGCAGGAAAGCAGAGAGGGCCAAATTGTCTGGTGCATTTGAAGGGGTTCCAGGAGGCAGTGAGGACCAGCATCACTTTTCCCCGCTGGAACCTTTGCTGTGGCAGCAAAAGCTGGACGTTTGTCTTATTTGCACCAAACAGCGCCGAAAGTGAAAAAAGGTGCTTTTGAGGCTAGAGTGCGCAGGAAAGCAGAGAGGGCCAAATTGTCTGGGGCATTTGAAGGGGTTCCAGGAGGCAGTGAGGACCAGCATCACTTTTCCCCGCTAGCACCTTTGCTGTGGCAGCAAAACCTGGACGTTTGTCTTTTTTTTTCCGGAGAGCGCCGAAAGTCAAAAAAGGTGCTTTTGAGGCTAGAGTCCGCAGGAAAGCAGAGAGGGCCAAATTGTCTGGGGCATTTGAAGAGGTTCCAGGAGGCAGTGAGGACCAGCATCACTTTTCCCCGCTGGCACCTTTGCTGTGGCAGCAAAACCCGGACGTTTGTCTTTTTTGCTCCAAACAGCGCCGAAAGTGAAAAAAGGTGCTTTTGAGGATAGAGTGCGCAGGAAAGCAGAGAGGGCCAAATTGTCTGGGGCATTTGAAGGGGTTCCAGGAGGCAGTGAGGACCAGCATCACTTTTCCCCGCTGGCACCTTTGCTGTGGCAGCAAAACCTGGACGTTCATCTTTTTTTCTCCAAACAGCGCCGAAAATGAAAAACGGTGCTTTTGAGGCTAGAGTGCGCAGGAAAGCAGAGAGGGCCAAATTGTCTGGGGCATTTGAAGGGGTTCCAGGAGGCAGTGAGGACCAGCATCACTTTTCCCCGCTGGCACCTTTGCTGTGGCAGCAAAAGCTGGACGTTTATCTTTTTTCCTCCCGAGGGCACCAAAACTGAAAAAAGGTGCTTTTCAGGATAGATTCTGCAGGAAAGCAGAGAGGGCCAAATTGTGTGGGGCATTTGAAGGGGTTCCAGGAGGCAGTGAGGACCAGCATCACTTTTCCCCGCTGGCACCTTTGCTGTGGCAGCAAAAGCTGGACGTTTGTCTTTTTTCCTCCGGAGGGCGCCGAAAATGAAAAACGGTGCTTTTGAGGCTAGAGTGCGCAGGAAAGCAGAGAGGGCCAAATTGTCTGGGGCATTTGAAAGGGTTCCAGGAGGCAGTGAGGACCAACATCACTTTTCCCCGCTGGCACCTTTGCTGTGGCAGCAAAACCTGGACGTTTATCTTTTTTTCTCCAAACAGCGCCGAAAATGAAAAACGGTGCTTTTGAGGCTAGAGTGCGCAGGAAAGCAGAGAGGGCCAAATTGTCTGGGGCATTTGAAGGGGTTCCAGGAGGCAGTGAGGACCAGCATCACTTTTCCCCGCTAGCACCTTTGCTGTGGCAGCAAAACCTGGACGTTTATCTTTTTTCCTCCCGAGGGCGCCAAAACTGAAAAAAGCTGCTTTTGAGGATAGATTCTGCAGGAAAGCAGAGAGGGCCAAATTGTGTGGGGCATTTGAAGGGGTTCCAGGAGGCAGTGAGGACCAGCATCACTTTTCCCCGCTGGCACCTTTGCTGTGGCAGCAAAACCTGGACTTTTGTCTTTTTTGCTCCAAACAGCGTTGAAAGTGAAAAAAGGTGCTTTTGAGGCTATAGTTAGCAGGAAAGCAGAGAGGGCCAAATTGTCTGGGGCATTTGAAGGTGTTCCAGGAGGCAGTGAGGACCAGCATCACTTTTCCCCGCTGGAACCTTTGCTGTGGCAGCAAAAGCTGGACGTTTGTCTTATTTGCATCAAACAGCGCCGAAAGTGAAAAAAGGTGCTTTTGAGGCTAGAGTGCGCAGGAAAGCAGAGAGGGCCAAATTGTCTGGGGCATTTGAAGGGGTTCCAGGAGGCAGTGAGGACCAGCATCACTTTTCCCCGCTAGCACCTTTGCTGTGGCAGCAAAACCTGGACGTTTGTCTTTTTTTTTCCGGAGAGCGCCGAAAGTGAAAAAAGGTGCTTTTGAGGCTAGAGTCCGCAGGAAAGCAGAGAGGGCCAAATTGTCTGGGGCATTTGAAGGGGTTCCAGGAGGCAGTGAGGACCAGCATCACTTTTCCCCGCTGGCACCTTTGCTGTGGCAGCAAAACCCGGACGTTTGTCTTTTTTGCTCCAAACAGCGCCGAAAGTGAAAAAAGGTGCTTTTGAGGCTAGAGTGCGCAGGAAAGCAGAGAGGGCCAAATTGTCTGGGGCATTTGAAGTGGTTCCAGGAGGCAGTGAGGACCAGCATCACTTTTCCCCGCTAGCACCTTTGCTGTGGCAGCAAAACCTGGACGTTTGTCTTTTTTTTTCCGGAGAGCGCCGAAAGTCAAAAAAGGTGCTTTTGAGGCTAGAGTCCACAGGAAAGCAGAGAGGGCCAAATTGTCTGGGGCATTTGAAGGGGTTCCAGGAGGCAGTGAGGACCAGCATCACTTTTCCCCGCTGGCACCTTTGCTGTGGCAGCAAAACCTGGACGTTTGTCTTTTTTGCTCCAAACAGCGCAGAAAGTGAAAAAATGTGCTTTTGAGGCTAGAGTGCTCAGGAAAGCAGAGAGGGCCAAATTGTCTGGGGCATTTGAAGGTGTTCCAGGAGACAGTGAGGACCAGCATCACTTTTCCCCGCTGGCACCTTTGCTGTGGCAGCAAAAGCTGGACGTTTGTCTTTTTTGCTCCAAACATCGCCGAAAGTGAAAAACGGTGCTTTTGAGGCTAGAGTCCGCAGGAAAGCAGAGAGGGCCAAATTGTCTGGGGCATTTGAAGGGGTTACAGGAGGCAGTGAGGACCAGCATCACTTTTCCCCGCTGGCACCTTTGCTGTGGCAGCAAAAGCTGGACGTTTGTCTTTTTTCCTCCGGAGGGCGCCGAAAATGAAAAACGGTGCTTTTGAGGCTAGAGTGCGCAGGAAAGCAGAGAGGGCCAAATTGTCTGGGGCATTTGAAGGGGTTCCAGGAGGCAGTGAGGACCAGCATCACTTTTCCCCGCTGGCACCTTTGCTGTGGCAGCAAAACCTGGACGTTTGTGTTTTTTTTTTTCTCCCGAGGCCGCCGAAAGTCAAAAAAGGTGTTTTGAGGATAGAGTCTGCAGAAAAGCAGAGAGGGCCAAATTGTCTGGGGCATTTGAAGGGGTTCCAGGAGGCAGTGAGGACCAGCATCACTTTTCCCCGCTGGCAACTTTTCTATGGCAGCAAAAGCTGGACGTTTGTCTTTTTTGCTCCAAACAGCGCCGAAAGTGAAGAACAGTGCTTTTGAGGCTAGAGTTTGCAGGAAAGCAGAGAGGGCCAAATTGTCTGGGGCATTTGAAGGTGTTCCAGGAGGCAGTGAGGACCAGCATCACTTTTCCCCGCTGGCACCTTTGCTGTGGCAGCAAAAGCTGGACGTTTGTCTTTTTTGCATCAAACAGCGCCGAAAGTGAAAAAAGGTGCTTTTGAGGGTAGAGTCCGCAGGAAAGCAGAGAGGGCCAAATTGTGTGGGGCATTTGAAGGGGTTACAGGAGGCAGTGAGGACCAGCATCACTTTTCCCCGCTGGCACCTTTGCTGTGGCAGCAAAACCCGGACGTTTGTCTTTTTTGCTCCAAACAGCGCCGAAAGTGAAAAAAGGTGTTTTGAGGATAGAGTCTGCAGAAAAGCAGAGAGGGCCAAATTGTCTGGGGCATTTGAAGGTGTTCCAGGAGGCAGTGAGGACCAGCATCACTTTTCCCCGCTAGCACCTTTGCTGTGGCAGCAAAAGCTGGACGTTTGTCTTTTTTCCTCCGGAGAGCGCCGAAAGTCAAAAAAAGTTGCTTTTGAGGCTAGAGTCCGCAGGAAAGCAGAGAGGGCCAAATTGTCTGGGGCATTTGAAGGGGTTCCAGGAGGCAGTGAGGACCAGCATCACTTTTCCCCGCTGGCACCTTTGCTGTGGCAGCAAAATCTGGACGTTTATCTTTTTTTCTCCAAACAGCGCCGGAAATGAAAAACGGTGCTTTTGAGGCTAGAGTGCGCAGGAAAGCAGAGAGGGCCAAATTGTCTGGGGCATTTGAAGGGGTTCCAGGAGGCAGTGAGGACCAGCATCACTTTTCCCCGCTGGCACCTTTGCTGTGGCAGCAAAAGCTGGACGTTTATCTTTTTTTCTCCAAACAGCGCCGGAAATGAAAAACGGTGCTTTTGAGGCTAGAGTGCGCAGGAAAGCAGAGAGGGCCAAATTGTCTGGGGCATTTGAAGGGGTTCCAGGAGGCAGTGAGGACCAGCATCACTTTTCCCCGCTGGCACCTTTGCTGTGGCAGCAAAAGCTGGATGTTTTTATTTTTTGCTCCAAACAGCGCCGAAAGTGAAAAAAGCTGCTTTTGAGGCTAGAGTCCGCAGGAAAGCAGAGAGGGCCAAATTGTCTGGGGCATTTGAAGGGGTTCCAGGAGGCAGTGAGGACCAGCATCACTTTTCCCCGCTGGCACCTTTGCTGTGGCAGCAAAACCTGGACGTTTGTGTCTTTTTTTTCTCCCGAGGCAGCCGAAAGTGAAAAAAGGTGTTTTGAGGATAGAGTCTGCAGAAAAGCAGAGAGGGCCAAATTGTCTGGTGCATTTGAAGGGGTTCCAGGAGACAGTGAGGACCAGCATCACTTTTCCCTGCTGGCACCTTTGCTATGGCAGCAAAAGCTGGACGTTTGTCTTTTTTGCTCCAAACAGCGCCGAAAGTGAAAAACAGTGCTTTTGAGGCTAGAGTTAGCAGGAAAGCAGAGAGGGCCAAATTGTCTGGGGCATTTGAAGGGGTTCCAGGAGGCAGTGAGGACCAGCATCACTTTTCCCCGCTGGCACCTTTGCTGTGGCAGCAAAACCTGGACTTTTGTCTTTTTTGCTCCAAACAGCGTTGAAAGTGAAAAACAGTGCTTTTGAGGCTAGAGTTAGCAGGAAAGCAGAGAGGGCAAAATTGTCTGGGGCATTTGAAGGTGTTCCAGGAGGCAGTGAGGACCAGCATCACTTTTCCCCGCTGGCACCTTTGCTGTGGCAGCAAAAGCTGGACGTTTGTGTTTTTTGCATCAAACAGCGCAGAAAGTGAAAAAAGGTGCTTTTGAGGCTAGAGTGCGCAGGAAAGCAGAGAGGGCCAAATTGTCTGGGGCATTTGAAGGGGTTCCAGGAGGCAGTGAGGACCAGCATCACTTTTCCCCGCTAGCACATTTGCTGTGGCAGCAAAACCTGGACGTTTGTCTTTTTTTTTCCGGAGAGCGCCGAAAGTGAAAAAAGGTGCTTTTGAGGCTAGAGTCCGCAGGAAAGCAGAGAGGGCCAAATTGTCTGCGGCATTTGAAGGTGTTCCAGGAGGCAGTGAGGACCAGCATCACTTTTCCCCGCTGGCACCTTTGCTGTGGCAGCAAAACCCGGACGTTTGTCTTTTTTGCTCCAAACAGCGCCGAAAGTGAAAAAAGGTGCTTTTGAGGATAGAGTGCGCAGGAAAGCAGAGAGGGCCAAATTGTCTGGGGCATTTGAAGTGGTTCCAGGAGGCAGTGAGGACCAGCATCACTTTTCCCCGCTAGCACCTTTGCTGTGGCAGCAAAACCTGGACGTTTGTCTTTTTATTTCCGGAGAGCGCCGAAAGTCAAAAAAGGTGCTTTTGAGGCTAGAGTCCACAGGAAAGCAGAGAGGGCCAAATTGTCTGGGGCATTTGAAGGGGTTCCAGGAGGCAGTGAGGACCAGCATCACTTTTCCCCGCTGGCACCTTTGCTGTGGCAGCAAAACCTGGACATTTATCTTTTTTTCTCCAAACAGCGCCGAAAGTGAAAAAAGGTGCTTTTGAGGCTAGAGTTAGCAGGAAAGCAGAGAGGGCCAAATTGTCTGGGGCATTTGAAGGGGTTCCAGGAGGCAGTGAGGACCAGCATCACTTTTCCCGGCTGGCACCTTTGCTGTGGCAGCAAAACCCGGACGTCTGTCTTTTTTGCTCCAAACAGCGCCGAAAGTGAAAACAGGTGCTTTCGAGGATGGCGTCTGCAGGAAAGCAGAGAGGGCCAAATTGTCTGGGGCATTTGAAGGGGTTACAGGAGGCAGTGAGGACCAGCATCACTTTTCCCCGCTGGCACCTTTGCTGTGGCAGCAAAACCCGGACGTCTGTCTTTTTTGCTCCAAACAGCGCCGAAAGTGAAAACAGGTGCTTTTGAGGCTAGAGTTAGCAGGAAAGCAGAGAGGGCCAAATTGTCTGGGGCATTTGAAGGTGTTCCAGGAGGCAGTGAGGACCAGCATCACTTTTCCCCGCTGGCACCTTTGCTGTGGCAGCAAAACCTGGACGTTTGTCTTTTTTGCATCAAACAGCGCCGAAAGTGAAAAAAGGTGCTTTTGAGGCTAGAGTGCGCAGGAAAGCAGAGAGGGCCAAATTGTCTGGGGCATTTGAAGGGGTTACAGGAGGCAGTGAGGACCAGCATCACTTTTCCCGGCTGGCACCTTTGCTGTGGCAGCAAAACCTGGATGTTTGTCTTTTTTCCTCCGGAGGGCGCCGAAAGTCAAAGAAGGTGCTTTTGAGGCTAGAGTCCGCAGGAAAGCAGAGAGGGCCAAATTGTCTGGGGCATTTGAAGGGGTTCCAGGAGGCAGTGAGGACCAGCATCACTTTTCCCCGCTGGCACCTTTGCTGTGGCAGCAAAAGATGGACGTTTGTCTTTTTTCCTCCGGAGGGCGCCGAAAATGAATAACGGTGCTTTTGAGGCTAGAGTGCGCAGGAAAGCAGAGAGGGCCAAATTGTCTGGGGCATTTGAAGGGGTTCCAGGAGGCAGTGAGGACCAACATCACTTTTCCCCGCTGGCACCTTTGCTGTGGCAGCAAAACCTGGACGTTTATCTTTTTTTCTCCAAACAGCGCCGAAAATGAAAAACGGTGCTTTTGAGGCTAGAGTGCGCAGGAAAGCAGAGAGGGCCAAATTGTCTGGGGCATTTGAAGGGGTTCCAGGAGGCAGTGAGGACCAGCATCACTTTTCCCCGCTAGCACCTTTGCTGTGGCAGCAAAACCTGGACGTTTGTCTTTTTTCCTCCCGAGGGCGCCAAAATTGAAAAAAGGTGCTTTTGAGGCTAGAGTGCGCAGGAAAGCAGAGAGGGCCAAATTGTCTGGGGCATTTGAAGGGGTTCCAGGAGGCAGTGAGGACCAGCATCACTTTTCCCGCTGGCACCTTTGCTGTGGCAGCAAAACCTGGACGTTTGTCTTTTTTTTTCTCCCGAGGCCGCCGAAAGTGAAAAAAGGTGTTTTGAGGCTAGAGTCTGCAGGAAAGCAGAGAGGGCCAAATTGTCTGGGGCATTTGAAGGGGTTCCAGGAGGCAGTGAGGACCAGCATCACTTTTCCCCGCTGGAACCTTTGCTGTGGCAGCAAAAGCTGGACGTTTGTCTTATTTGCACCAAACAGCGCCGAAAGTGAAAAAAGGTGCTTTTGAGGCTAGAGTGCGCAGGAAAGCAGAGAGGGCCAAATTGTCTGGGGCATTTGAAGGGGTTCCAGGAGGCAGTGAGGACCAGCATCACTTTTCCCCGCTAGCACCTTTGCTGTGGCAGCAAAACCTGGACGTTTGTCTTTTTTTTTCCGGAGAGCGCCGAAAGTCAAAAAAGGTGCTTTTGAGGCTAGAGTCCGCAGGAAAGGAGAGAGGGCCAAATTGTCTGGGGCATTTGAAGGTGTTCCAGGAGGCAGTGAGGACCAGCATCACTTTTCCCCGCTGGCACCTTTGCTGTGGCAGCAAAACCCGGACGTTTGTCTTTTTTGCTCCAAACAGCGCCGAAAGTGAAAAAAGGTGCTTTTGAGGATAGAGTGCGCAGGAAAGCAGAGAGGGCCAAATTGTCTGGGGCATTTGAAGGGGTTCCAGGAGGCAGTGAGGACCAGCATCACTTTTCCCCGCTGGCACCTTTGCTGTGGCAGCAAAACCTGGACGTTCATCTTTTTTTCTCCAAACAGCGCCGAAAATGAAAAACGGTGCTTTTGAGGCTAGAGTGCGCAGGAAAGCAGAGAGGGCCAAATTGTCTGGGGCATTTGAAGGGGTTCCAGGAGGCAGTGAGGACCAGCATCACTTTTCCCCGCTGGCACCTTTGCTGTGGCAGCAAAAGCTGGACGTTTATCTTTTTTCCTCCCGAGGGCACCAAAACTGAAAAAAGGTGCTTTTCAGGATAGATTCTGCAGGAAAGCAGAGAGGGCCAAATTGTGTGGGGCATTTGAAGGGGTTCCAGGAGGCAGTGAGGACCAGCATCACTTTTCCCCGCTGGCACCTTTGCTGTGGCAGCAAAAGCTGGACGTTTGTCTTTTTTCCTCCGGAGGGCGCCGAAAATGAAAAACGGTGCTTTTGAGGCTAGAGTGCGCAGGAAAGCAGAGAGGGCCAAATTGTCTGGGGCATTTGAAAGGGTTCCAGGAGGCAGTGAGGACCAACATCACTTTTCCCCGCTGGCACCTTTGCTGTGGCAGCAAAACCTGGACGTTTATCTTTTTTTCTCCAAACAGCGCCGAAAATGAAAAACGGTGCTTTTGAGGCTAGAGTGCGCAGGAAAGCAGAGAGGGCCAAATTGTCTGGGGCATTTGAAGGGGTTCCAGGAGGCAGTGAGGACCAGCATCACTTTTCCCCGCTAGCACCTTTGCTGTGGCAGCAAAACCTGGACGTTTATCTTTTTTCCTCCCGAGGGCGCCAAAACTGAAAAAAGCTGCTTTTGAGGATAGATTCTGCAGGAAAGCAGAGAGGGCCAAATTGTCTGGGGCATTTGAAGGGGTTCCAGGAGGCAGTGAGGACCAGCATCACTTTTCCCCGCTGGCACCTTTGCTGTGGCAGCAAAACCTGGACGTTTGTCTTTTTTGCTCCAAACAGCGTTGAAATTGAAAAAAAGTGCTTTTGAGGCTAGAGTTAGCAGGAAAGCAGAGAGGGCCAAATTGTCTGGGGCATTTGAAGGGGTTCCAGGAGGCAGTGAGGACCAGCATCACTTTTCCCTGCTGGCACCTTTGCTCTGGCAGCAAAAGCTGGACGTTTGTCTTTTTTGCATCAAACAGCGCCGAAAGTGAAAAAAGGTGCTTTTGAGGGTAGAGTCCGCAGGAAAGCAGAGAGGGCCAAATTGTCTGGGGCATTTTTAGGGGTTCCAGGAGGCAGTGAGGACCAGCATCACTTTTCCCCGCTGGCACCTTTGCTGTGGCAGCAAAACCTGGATGTTTGTCTTTTTTCCTCCGGAGGGCGCCGAAAGTCAAAGAAGGTGCTTTTGAGGCTAGAGTCCGCAGGAAAGCAGAGAGGGCCAAATTGTCTGGGGCATTTGAAGGTGTTCCAGGAGGCAGTGAGGACCAGCATCACTTTTCCCCGCTGGCACCTTTGCTGTGGCAGCAAAACCCGGACGTTTGTCTTTTTTGCTCCAAACAGCGCCGAAAGTGAAAAACGGTGCTTTTGAGGCTAGAGTTAGCAGGAAAGCAGAGAGGGCCAAATTGTCTGGGGCATTTGAAGGGGTTCCAGGAGGCAGTGAGGACCAGCATCACTTTTCCCCGCTGGCACATTTGCTGTGGCAGCAAAACATGGACTTTTGTCTTTTTTGCTCCAAACAGCGTTGAAAGTGAAAAACAGTGCTTTTGAGGCTAGAGTTAGCAGGAAAGCAGAGAGGGCCAAATTGTCTGGGGCATTTGAAGGTGTTCCAGGAGGCAGTGAGGACCAGCATCACTTTTCCCCGCTGGCACCTTTGCTGTGGCAGCAAAACCTGGACGTTTGTCTTTTTTGCATCAAACAGCGCTGAAAGTGAAAAAAGGTGCTTTTGAGGCTAGAGTGCGCAGGAAAGCAGAGAGGGCCAAATTGTCTGGGGCATTTGAAGGGGTTCCAGGAGGCAGTGAGGACCAGCATCACTTTTCCCCGCTGGCACTTTTGCTGTGGCAGCAAAACCTGGACGTTTGTCTTTTTTTTTCCGGAGAGCGCCGAAAGTCAAAAAAGGTGCTTTTGAGGCTAGAGTCCGCAGGAAAGCAGAGAGGGCCAAATTGTCTGGGGCATTTGAAGGTCTTCCAGGAGGTAGTGAGGACCAGCATCACTTTTACCCGCTGGCACCTTTGCTGTGGCAGCAAAACCCGGACGTTTGTCTTTTTTGCTCCAAACAGCGCCGAAAGTGAAAAAAGTTGTTTTGAGGATAGAGTCTGCAGAAAAGCAGAGAGGGCCAAAATGTCTGGGGCATTTGAAGGGGTTCCAGGAGGCAGTGGGGACCAGCATCACTTTTCCTTGCTGGCACCTTTGCTGTGGCAGCAAAAGCTGGACGTTTTTATTTTTTGCTCCAAACAGTGCCGAAAGTGAAAAAAGGTGCTTTTGAGGCTAGAGTTAGCAGGAAAGCAGAGAGGGCCAAATTGTCTGGGGCATTTGAAGGTGTTCCAGGAGGCAGTGAGGACCAGCATCACTTTTCCCCGCTGGCACCTTTGCTGTGGCAGCAAAACCTGGACGTTTGTCTTTTTTGCATCAAACAGCGCTGAAAGTGAAAAAAGGTGCTTTTGAGGCTAGAGTGCGCAGGAAAGCAGAGAGGGCCAAATTGTCTGGGGCATTTGAAGGGGTTCCAGGAGGCAGTGAGGACCAGCATCACTTTTCCCCGCTGGCACCTTTGCTGTGGCAGCAAAACCTGGACGTTTGTCTTTTTTCCTCCGGAGGGCGCCGAAAGTGAAAAAAGGTGCTTTTGAGGCTAGAGTTAGCAGGAAAGCAGAGAGGGCCAAATTGTCTGGGGCATTTGAAGGGGTTCCAGGAGGCAGTGAGGACCAGCATCACTTTTCCCAGCTGGCACCTTTGCTGTGGCAGCAAAACCCGGACGTTTGTCTTTTTTGCTCCAAACAGCGCCGAAAGTGAAAAAAGGTGCTTTTGAGGATAGAGTCCGCAGGAAAGCAGAGAGGGCCAAATTGTCTGGGGCATTTGAAGGGGTTCCAGGAGGCAGTGAGGACCAGCATCACTTTTCCCCACTGGCACCTTTGCTGGGGCAGCAAAACCTGGACGTTTATCTTTTTTCCTCCCGAGGGCACCAAAACTGAAAAAAGGTGCTTTTGAGGATAGATTCTGCAGGAAAGCAGAGAGGGCCAAATTGTGTGGGGCATTTGAAGGTGTTCCAGGAGGCAGTGAGGACCAGCATCACTTTTCCCCGCTGGAACCTTTGCTGTGGCAGCAAAAGCTGGACGTTTGTCTTTTTTGCTCCAAACAGCGCAGAAAGTGAAAAAAGGGGCTTTTGAGGCTAGAGTGCGCAGGAAAGCAGAGAGGGCCAAATTGTCTGGGGCATTTGAAGGGGTTCCAGGAGGCAGTGAGGACCAGCATCACTTTTCCCCGCTAGCACCTTTGCTGTGGCAGCAAAACCTGGACGTTTGTCTTTTTTTTTCCGGAGAGCGCCGAAAGTGAAAAAAGGTGCTTTTGAGGCTAGAGTCCGCAGGAAAGCAGAGAGGGCCAAATTGTCTGGGGCATTTGAAGGGGTTCCAGGAGGCAGTGAGGACCAGCATCACTTTTCCCCGCTGGCACCTTTGCTGTGGCAACAAAAGCTGGACGTTTGTCTTTTTTGCTCCAAACAGCGCCGAAAGTGAAGAACAGTGCTTTTGAGGCTAGAGTTAGCAGGAAAGCAGAGAGGGCCAAATTGTCTGGGGCATTTGAAGGGGTTCCAGGAGGCAGTGAGGACCAGCATCACTTTTCCCCGCTGGCACCTTTGCTGTGGCAGCAAAAGCTGGACGTTTGTCTTTTTTGCATCAAACAGCGCCGAAAGTGAAAAAAGGTGCTTTTGAGGGTAGAGTCCGCAGGAAAGCAGAGAGGGCCAAATTGTGTGGGGCATTTGAAGGGGTTACAGGAGGCAGTGAGGACCAGCATCACTTTTCCCCGCTGGCACGTTTGCTGTGGCAGCAAAACCCGGACGTTTGTCTTTTTTGCTCCAAACAGCGCCGAAAGTGAAAAAAGGTGTTTTGAGGATAGAGTCTGCAGAAAAGCAGAGAGGGCCAAATTGTCTGGGGCATTTGAAGGTGTTCCAGGAGGCAGTGAGGACCAGCATCACTTTTCCCCGCTAGCACCTTTGCTGTTGCAGCAAAAGCTGGACGTTTGTCTTTTTTCCTCCGGAGAGCGCCGAAAGTCAAAAAAAGTTGCTTTTGAGGCTAGAGTCCGCAGGAAAGCAGAGAGGGCCAAATTGTCTGGGGCATTTGAAGGGGTTCCAGGAGGCAGTGAGGACCAGCATCACTTTTCCCCGCTGGCACCTCTGCTGTGGCAGCAAAAGCTGGACGTTTATCTTTTTTTCTACAAACAGCGCCGGAAATGAAAAACGGTGCTTTTGAGGCTAGAGTGCGCAGGAAAGCAGAGAGGGCCAAATTGTCTGGGGCATTTGAAGCGGTTCCAGGAGGCAGTGAGGACCAGCATCACTTTTCCCCGCTGGCACCTTTGCTGTGGCAGCAAAAGCTGGACGTTTATCTTTTTTTCTCCAAACAGCGCCGGAAATGAAAAACGGTGCTTTTGAGGCTAGAGTGCGCAGGAAAGCAGAGAGGGCCAAATTGTCTGGGGCATTTGAAGGGGTTCCAGGAGGCAGTGAGGACCAGCATCACTTTTCCCCGCTGGCACCTTTGCTGTGGCAGCAAAAGCTGGATGTTTTTATTTTTTGCTCCAAACAGCGCCGAAAGTGAAAAAAGGTGCTTTTGAGGCTAGAGTGCGCAGGAAAGCAGAGAGGGCCAAATTGTCTGGGGCATTTGAAGGGGTTCCAGGAGGCAGTGAGGACCAGCATCACTTTTCCCCGCTGGCACGTTTGCTGTGGCAGCAAAACCTGGACGTTTGTCTTTTTTGCTCCAAACAGCGCCGAAAGTGAAAAAAGCTGCTTTTGAGGCTAGAGTCCACAGGAAAGCAGAGAGGGCCAAATTGTCTGGGGCATTTGAAGGGGTTCCAGGAGGCAGTGAGGACCAGCATCACTTTTCCCCGCTGGCACCTTTGCTGTGGCAGCAAAACCTGGACGTTTGTGTCTTTTTTTTCTCCCGAGGCAGCCGAAAGTGAAAAAAGGTGTTTTGAGGATAGAGTCTGCAGAAAAGCAGAGAGGGCCAAATTGTCTGGTGCATTTGAAGGGGTTCCAGGAGACAGTGAGGACCAGCATCACTTTTCCCTGCTGGCACCTTTGCTATGGCAGCAAAAGCTGGACGTTTGTCTTTTTTGCTCCAAACAGCGCCGAAAGTGAAAAACAGTGCTTTTGAGGCTAGAGTTAGCAGGAAAGCAGAGAGGGCCAAATTGTCTGGGGCATTTGAAGGGGTTCCAGGAGGCAGTGAGGACCAGCATCACTTTTCCCCGCTGGCACCTTTGCTGTGGCAGCAAAACCTGGACTTTTGTCTTTTTTGCTCCAAACAGCGTTGAAAGTGAAAAACAGTGCTTTTGAGGCTAGAGTTAGCAGGAAAGCAGAGAGGGCCAAATTGTCTGGGGCATTTGAAGGGGTTCCAGGAGGCAGTGAGGACCAGCATCACTTTTCCCCGCTGGCACCTTTGCTGTGGCAGCAAAACCTGGACGTTTGTGTCTTTTTTTTCTCCCGAGGCAGCCGAAAGTGAAAAAAGGTGTTTTGAGGATAGAGTCTGCAGAAAAGCAGAGAGGGCCAAATTGTCTGGTGCATTTGAAGGGGTTCCAGGAGACAGTGAGGACCAGCATCACTTTTCCCTGCTGGCACCTTTGCTATGGCAGCAAAAGCTGGACGTTTGTCTTTTTTGCTCCAAACAGCGCCGAAAGTGAAAAACAGTGCTTTTGAGGCTAGAGTTAGCAGGAAAGCAGAGAGGGCCAAATTGTCTGGGGCATTTGAAGGTGTTCCAGGAGGCAGTGAGGACCAGCATCACTTTTCCCCGCTGGCACCTTTGCTGTGGCAGCAAAAGCTGGACGTTTGTGTTTTTTGCATCAAACAGCGCCGAAAGTGAAAAAAGGTGCTTTTGAGGCTAGAGTGCGCAGGAAAGCAGAGAGGGCCAAATTGTCTGGGGCATTTGAAGGGGTTCCAGGAGGCAGTGAGGACCAGCATCACTTTTCCCCGCTAGCACCTTTGCTGTGGCAGCAAAACCTGGACGTTTGTCTTTTTTTTTCCGGAGAGCGCCGAAAGTGAAAAAAGGTGCTTTTGAGGGTAGAGTCCGCAGGAAAGCAGAGAGGGCCAAATTGTCTGGGGCATTTGAAGGTGTTCCAGGAGGCAGTGAGGACCAGCATCACTTTTCCCCGCTGGCACCTTTGCTGTGGCAGCAAAACCCGGACGTTTGTCTTTTTTGCTCCAAACAGCGCCGAAAGTGAAAAAAGGTGCTTTTGAGGATAGAGTGCGCAGGAAAGCAGAGAGGGCCAAATTGTCTGGGGCATTTGAAGTGGTTCCAGGAGGCAGTGAGGACCAGCATCACTTTTCCCCGCTAGCACCTTTGCTGTGGCAGCAAAACCTGGACGTTTGTCTTTTTTTTTCCGGAGAGCGCCGAAAGTCAAAAAAGGTGCTTTTGAGGCTAGAGTCCACAGGAAAGCAGAGAGGGCCAAATTGTCTGGGGCATTTGAAGGGGTTCCAGGAGGCAGTGAGGACCAGCATCACTTTTCCCCGCTGGCACCTTTGCTGTGGCAGCAAAACCTGGACGTTTATCTTTTTTTCTCCAAACAGCGCCGAAAGTGAAAAAAGGTGCTTTTGAGGCTAGAGTGCGCAGGAAAGCAGAGAGGGCCAAATTGTCTGGGGCATTTGAAGGGGTTCCAGGAGGCAGTGAGGACCAGCATCACTTTTCCCCGCTGGCACCTTTGCTGTGGCAGAAAAACCTGGACGTTTATCTTTTTTCCTCCCTAGGGTGCCAAAACTGAAAAAAGGTGCTTTTGAGGATAGATTCTGCAGGAAAGCAGAGAGGGCCAAATTGTGTGGGGCATTTGAAGGGGTTCCAGGAGGCAGTGAGGACCAGCATCACTTTTCCCCGCTGGCACCTTTGCTGTGGCAGCAAAACCTGGACGTTTGTCTTTTTTGCTCCAAACAGCGCAGAAAGTGAAAAAATGTGCTTTTGAGGCTAGAGTCCGCAGGAAAGCAGAGAGGGCCAAATTGTCTGGGGCATTTGAAGGTGTTCCAGGAGACAGTGAGGACCAGCATCACTTTTCCCCGCTGGCACCTTTGCTGTGGCAGCAAAAGCTGGACGTTTGTCTTTTTTGCTCCAAACAGCGCCGAAAGTGAAAAACGGTGCTTTTGAGGCTAGAGTCCGCAGGAAAGCAGAGAGGGCCAAATTGTCTGGGGCATTTGAAGGGGTTACAGGAGGCAGTGAGGACCAGCATCACTTTTCCCCGCTGGCACCTTTGCTGTGGCAGCAAAAGCTGGACGTTTGTCTTTTTTCCTCCGGAGGGCGCCGAAAATGAAAAACGGTGCTTTTGAGGCTAAAGTGCGCAGGAAAGCAGAGAGGGCCAAATTGTCTGGGGCATTTGAAGGGGTTCCAGGAGGCAGTGAGGACCAGCATCACTTTTCCCGGCTGGCACCTTTGCTGTGGCAGCAAAACCTGGACGTTTGTGTTTTTTTTTTCTCCCGAGGCCGCCGAAAGTCAAAAAAGGTGTTTTGAGGATAGAGTCTGCAGAAAAGCAGAGAGGGCCAAATTGTCTGGGGCATTTGAAGGGGTTCCAGGAGGCAGTGAGGACCAGCATCACTTTTCCCCGCTGGCACCTTTGCTGTGGCAGCAAAAGCTGGACGTTTGTCTTTTTTGCTCCAAACAGCGCCGAAAGTGAAAAACAGTGCTTTTGAGGCTAGAGTTTGCAGGAAAGCAGAGAGGGCCAAATTGTCTGGGGCATTTGAAGGTGTTCCAGGAGGCAGTGAGGACCAGCATCACTTTTCCCCGCTGGCACCTTTGCTGTGGCAGCAAAAGCTGGACGTTTGTCTTTTTTGCATCAAACAGCGCCGAAAGTGAAAAAAGGTGCTTTTGAGGGTAGAGTCCGCAGGAAAGCAGAGAGGGCCAAATTGTCTGGGGCATTTGAAGGGGTTACAGGAGGCAGTGAGGACCAGCATCACTTTTCCCTGCTGGCACCTTTGCTGTGGCAGCAAAAGCTGGACGTTTGTCTTTTTTGCTCCAAACAGCGTAGAAAGTGAAAAAAGGTGTTTTGAGGATAGAGTCTGCAGAAAAGCAGAGAGGGCCAAATTGTCTGGTGCATTTGAAGGGGTTCCAGGAGGCAGTGAGGACCAGCATCACTTTTCCCCGCTGGCACCTTTGCTGTGGCAGCAAAAGCTGGACGTTTGTTTTTTTTCCTCCGGGGGGCGTTAAAAGTGAAAAAAGGTGCTTTTGAGGCTAGAGTGCGCAGGAAAGCAGAGAGGGCCAAATTGTCTGGGGCATTTGAAGGGGTTCCAGGAGGCAGTGAGGACCAGCATCACTTTTCCCCGCTAGCACCTTTGCTGTGGCAGCAAAACCTGGACGTTTGTCTTTTTTCCTCCGGAGGGCGCCGAAAGTCAAAAAAAGTTGCTTTTGAGGCTAGAGTCCGCAGGAAAGCAGAGAGGGCCAAATTGTGTGGGGCATTTGAAGGGGTTCCAGGAGGCAGTGAGGACCAGCATCACTTTTCCCCGCTGGCACCTTTGCTGTGGCAGCAAAAGCTGGACGTTTATCTTTTTTTCTACAAACAGCGCCGGAAATGAAAAACGGTGCTTTTGAGGCTAGAGTGCGCAGGAAAGCAGAGAGGGCCAAATTGTCTGGGGCATTTGAAGGGGTTCCAGGAGGCAGTGAGGACCAGCATCACTTTTCCCCGCTGGCACCTTTCCTGTGGCAGCAAAAGCTGGACGTTTATATTTTTTCCTCCCGAGGGCGCCAAAACTGAAAAAAGGTGCTTTTGAGGATAGATTCTGCAGGAAAGCAGAGAGGGCCAAATTGTGTGGGGCATTTGAAGGGGTTCCAGGAGGCAGTGAGGACCAGCATCACTTTTCCCCGCTGGCACCTTTGCTGTGGCAGCAAAACCTGGACGTTTGTGTCTTTTTTTTCTCCCGAGGCAGCCGAAAGTGAAAAAAGGTGTTTTGAGGATAGAGTCTGCAGAAAAGCAGAGAGGGCCAAATTGTCTGGTGCATTTGAAGGGGTTCCAGGAGACAGTGAGGACCAGCATCACTTTTCCCTGCTGGCACCTTTGCTATGGCAGCAAAAGCTGGACGTTTGTCTTTTTTGCTCCAAACAGCGCCGAAAGTGAAAAACAGTGCTTTTGAGGCTAGAGTCCGCAGGAAAGCAGAGAGGGCCAAATTGTCTGGGGCATTTGAAGGGGTTCCAGGAGGCAGTGAGGACCAGCATCACTTTTCCCCGCTGGCACCTTTGCTGTGGCAGCAAAACCTGGACTTTTGTCTTTTTTGCTCCAAACAGCGTTGAAAGTGAAAAACAGTGCTTTTGAGGCTAGAGTTAGCAGGAAAGCAGAGAGGGCAAAATTGTCTGGGGCATTTGAAGGTGTTCCAGGAGGCAGTGAGGACCAGCATCACTTTTCCCCGCTGGCACCTTTGCTGTGGCTGCAAAAGCTGTACGTTTGTCTTTTTTGCTCCAAACAGCGCCGAAAGTTAAAAAAGCTGCTTTTGAGGCAAGAATGCGCAGGAAAGTAGAGAGGGCCAAATTGTCTGGGGCATTTGAAGGGGTTCCAGGAGGAAGTGAGGACCAGCATCACTTTTCCCCGCTGGCACCTTTGCTGTGGCAGCAAAAGCTGGACGTTTGTCTTTTTTGCTCCAAACAGCGCAGAAAGTGAAAAAAGGTGCTTTTGAGGCTAGAGTGCGCAGGAAAGCAGAGAGGGCCAAATTGTCTGGGGCATTTGAAGGGGTTCCAGGAGGCAGTGAGGACCAGCATCACTTTTCCCCGCTGGCACCTTTGCTGTGGCAGCAAAACCTGGACTTTTGTCTTTTTTGCTCCAAACAGCGTTGAAAGTGAAAAAAGGTGCTTTTGAGGGTAGAGTTAGCAGGAAAGCAGAGAGGGCCAAATTGTCTGGGGCATTTGAAGGTGTTCCAGGAGGCAGTGAGGACAAGCATCACTTTTCCCCGCTGGAACCTTTGCTGTGGCAGCAAAAGCTGGACCTTTGTCTTATTTGCATCAAACAGCGCCGAAAGTGAAAAAAGGTGCTTTTGAGGCTAGAGTGCGCAGGAAAGCAGAGAGGGCCAAATTGTCTGGGGCATTTGAAGGGGTTCCAGGAGGCAGTGAGGACCAGCATCACTTTTCCCCGCTAGCACCTATGCTGTGGCAGCAAAACCTGGACGTTTGTCTTTTTTTTTCCGGAGAGCGCCGAAAGTCAAAAAAGGTGCTTTTGAGGCTAGAGTCCGCAGGAAAGCAGAGAGGGCCAAATTGTCTGGGGCATTTGAAGGTGTTCCAGGAGGCAGTGAGGACCAGCATCACTTTTCCCCGCTGGCACCTTTGCTGTGGCAGCAAAACCCGGACGTTTGTCTTTTTTGCTCCAAACAGCGCCGAAAGTGAAAAAAGGTGCTTTTGAGGATAGAGTCTGCAGGAAAGCAGAGAGGGCCAAATTGTCTGGGGCATTTGAAGGGGTTCCAGGAGGCAGTGAGGACCAGCATCACTTTTCCCTGTTGGCACCTTTGCTGTGGCAGCAAAACCTGGACGTTTGTGTTTTTTTTTTTCTTCCGAGGCCGCCGAAAGTGAAAAAAGGTGTTTTGAGGATAGAGTCTGCAGAAAAGCAGAGAGGGCCAAATTGTCTGGGGCATTTGAAGAGGTTCCAGGAGGCAGTGAGGACCAGCATCACTTTTCCCCGCTGGCACCTTTGCTGTGGCAGCAAAAGCTGGACTTTTGTCTTTTTTGCTCCAAACAGCGTTGAAAGTGAAAAACAGTGCTTTTGAGGCAAGAGTGCGCAGGAAAGCAGAGAGGGCCAAATTGTCTGGGGCATTTGAAGGGGTTCCAGGAGGCAGTGAGGACCAGCATCACTTTTCCCTGCTGGCACCTTTGCTGTGGCAGCAAAAGCTGGACGTTTGTCTTTTTTTCTCCAAACAGCGCCGAAAGTGAAAAAAGGTGCTTTTGAGGCTAGAGTGCGCAGGAAAGCAGAGAGGGCCAAATTATCTGGGGCATTTGAAGGGGTTCCAGGAGGCAGTGAGGACCAGCATCACTTTTCCCCTCTAGCACCTTTGCTGTGGCAGTAAAACCTGGACGTTTGTCTTTTTCTTTCTCCGGAGGTTGCCGAAAGTGAAAAAAGGTGCTTTTGAGGATAGAGTCTGCAGGAAAGCAGAGAGGGCCAAATTGTCTGGGGCATTTGAAGGGGTTCCAGGAGGCAGTGAGGACCAGCATCACTTTTCCCCGCTGGCACCTTTGCTGTGGCAGCAAAACCTGGACGTTTGTCTTTTTTGCTCCAAAAAGCGCCGAAAGTGAAAAAAGGTGATTTTGAGGCTAGAGTGCGCAGGAAAGCAAAGAGGGCCAAATTGTTTGGGGCATTTGAAGGGGTTCCAGGAGGCAGTGAGGACCAGCATCACTTTTCCCTGCTGGCACCTTTGCTGTGGCAGCAAAACCCGGACGTTTGTCTTTTTTGCTCCAAACAGCACCGAAAATTAAAAAAAGGTGCTTTTGAGGCTAGAGTCCGCAGGAAAGCAGAGAGGGCCAAATTGTCTGGGGCATTTGAAGGGGTTCCAGGAGGCAGTGAGGACCAGCATCACTTTTCCCCGCTGGCACCTTTGCTGTGGCAGCAAAACCTGGACGTTTGTGTTTTTTTTTCTCCCGAGGCCGCCGAAAGTGAAAAAAGGTTTTTTGAGGATAGAGTCTGCAGAAAAGCAGAGACGGCCAAATTGTCTGGGGCATTTGAAGGGGTTCCAGGAGGCAGTGAGGACCAGCATCACTTTTCCCCGCTAGCACCTTTGCTATGGCAGCAAAAGCTGGACGTTTGTCTTTTTTTTTCCGGAGGGCGCCGAAAGTGAAAAAATGTGCTTTTGAGGCTAGAGTGCGCAGGAAAGCAGAGAGGGCCAAATTGTCTGGGGCATTTGAAGGGGTTCCAGGAGGCAGTGAGGACCAGCATCACTTTTCCCCGCTGGCACCTTTGCTGTGGCAGCAAAACCCGGACGTTTGTCTTTTTTGCTCCAAACAGCGCCGAAAGTTAAAAAAGCTGCTTTTGAGGCAAGAATGCGCAGGAAAGTAGAGAGGGCCAAATTGTCTGGGGCATTTGAAGGGGTTCCAGGAGGCAGTGAGGACCAGCATCACTTTTCCCCGCTGGCACCTTTGCTGTGGCAGCAAAAGCTGGACGTTTGTCTTTTTTGCTCCAAACAGCGCCGAAAGTGAAAAACGGTGCTTTCGAGGCTAGAGTCCGCAGGAAAGCAGAGAGGGCCAAATTGTCTGGGGCATTTTTAGGGGTTCCAGGAGGCAGTGAGGACCAGCATCACTTTTCCCCGCTGGCACCTTTGCTGTGGCAGCAAAACCTGGACGTTTGTCTTTTTTGCTCCAAACAGCGTTGAATGTGAAAAAATGTGCTTTTGAGGCTAGAGTGCGCAGGAAAGCAGAGAGGGCCAAATTGTGTGGTGCATTTGAAGAGGTTCCAGGAGGCAGTGAGGACCAGCATCACTTTTCCCCGCTGGCACCTTTGCTGTGGCAGCAAAAGCTGGACGTTTGTCTTTTTTGCTCCGGAGGCTGCCGAAAGCGAAAACAGGTGCTTTTGAGGATGGAGTCTGCAGGAAAGCAGAGAGGGCCAAATTGTCTGGGGCATTTGAAGAGGTTCCAGGAGGCAGTGAGGACCAGCATCACTTTTCCCCGCTGGCACCTTTGCTGTGGCAGCAAAAGCTGGACGTTTGTCTTTTTTGCTCCGGATGGCGCCGAAAGTCAAAACAGGTGCGTATGAGGATGGAGTCCGCAGGAAAGCAGAGAGGGCCAAATTGTGTGGTGCATTTGAAGGGGTTCCAGGAGGCAGTGAGGACCAGCATCACTTTTCCCCGCTGGCACCTTTGCTGTGGCAGCAAAAGCTGGACGTTTGTCTTTTTTGCTCCAAACAGCGCCGAAAGTGAAAAAAGCTGCTTTTGAGAGTAGAGTGCGCAGGAAAGTAGAGAGGGCCAAATTGTCTGTGGCATTTGAAGGGGTTCCAGGAGGCAGTGAGGACCAGCATCACTTTTCCCTGCTGGCACCTTTGCTGTGGCAGCAAAAGCTGGACGTTTGTCTTTTTTGCTCCGGAGGCTGCCGAAAGCGAAAAGAAGTGCTTTTGAGGATGGAGTCTGCAGGAAAGCAGAGAGGGCCAAATTGTCTGGGGCATTTGAAGAGGTTCCAGGAGGCAGTGAGGACCAGCATCACTTTTCCCCGCTGGCACCTTTGCTGTGGCAGCAAAAGCTGGACGTTTGTCTTTTTTGCTCCGGATGGCGCCGAAAGTCAAAACAAGTGCTTTAGAGGATGGAGTCCGCAGGAAAGCAGAGAGGGCCAAATTGTGTGGTGCATTTGAAGAGGTTCCAGAAGGCAGTGAGAACCAGCATTACTTTTCCCCGCTGGCACCTTTGCTGTGGCAGCAAAAGCTGGACGTTTGTCTTTTTTGCTCCGGAGGATGCCGAAAGCGAAAACAGGTTTTTTTGAGGTTGGAGTCCGCAGGAAAGCAGAGAGGGCCAAATTGTCTGGGGCATTTGAAGAGGTTCCAGGAGGCAGTGAGGACCAGCATTACTTTTCCCCTCTGGCACCTTTGCTGTGGCAGAAAAAGCTGGACGTTTGTCTTTTTTGTTCCGGAGGATGCCGAAAGCGAAAACAGGTGCGTTTGAGGATGGAGTCCGCAGGAAAGCAAAGAGGGCCAAATTGTCTGGGGCATTTGAAGAGGTTCCAGGAGGCAGTGAGGACCAGCATTACTTTTCCCCGCTGGCACATTTGCTGTGGCAGCAAATGCTGGACGTTTGTCTTTTTTGCTCCGGAGGGCGCCGAAAGCGAAAACAGGTTCTTTTGAGGATGGAGTCCGCAGGAAAGCAGAGAGGGCCAAATTGTCTGGGGCATTTGAAGAGGTTCCAGGAGGCAGTGAGGACCAGCATCACTTTTCCCCGCTGGCACCTTTGCTGTGGCAGCAAAAGCTGGACGTTTGTCTTTTTTGCTCCGGAGGGCGCCGAAAGTGAAAACAAGTGCTTTTGAGGATGGAGTCCGCAGGAAAGCAGAGAGGGCCAAATTGTCTGGGGCATTTGAAGAGGTTCCAGGAGGCAGTGAGGACCAGCATCACTTTTCCCCGCTGGCACCTTTGCTGTGGCAGCAAAAGCTGGACGTTTGTCTTTTTGCTCCAAAGGGCGCCGAAAGTGAAAACAGGTGCTTTTGAGGATGGAGTCCGCAGGAAAGCAGAGAGGGCCAAATTGTGTGGTGCATTTGAAGAGGTTCCAGGAGGCAGTGAGGACCAGCATTACTTTTCCCCGCTGGCACATTTGCTGTGGCAGCAAATGCTGGACGTTTGTCTTTTTTGCTCCGGAGGGCGCCGAAAGTGAAAACAGGTTCTTTTGAGGATGGAGTCCGCAGGAAAGCAGAGAGGGCCAAATTGTCTGGGGCACTTGAAGAGGTTCCAGGAGGCAGTGAGGACCAGCATTACTTTTCCCCGCTGGCACCTTTGCTGTGGCAGAAAAAGCTGGACGTTTGTCTTTTTTGCTCCAGAGGATGCCGAAAGCAAAAACAGGTGCTTTTGAGGTTGGAGTCCGCAGGAAAGCAGAGAGGGCCAAATTGTGTGGTGCATTTGAAGAGGTTCCAGGAGGCAGTGAGGACCAGCATTACTTTTCCGCGCTGGCATCTTTGCTGTGGCAGCAAAAGCTGGACGTTTGTCTTTTTTGCTCCAGAGGTTGCCGAAATCGAAAACAGGTGCTTTTCAGGATGGAATCGGCAGGAAAGCAGAGAGGGCCAAATTGTCTGGTGCATTTGAAGAGGTTCCAGGAGGCAGTGAGGACCAGCATTACTTTTCCCCGCTGGCACCTTTGCTGTGGCAGAAAAAGCTGGACGTTTGTGTTTTTTGCTCCGGAGGATGCCGAAAGCGAAAACAGGTGCGTTTGGGGATGGAGTCCGCAGGAAAGCAGAGAGGGCCAAATTGTCTGTGGCATTTGAAGAGGTTCCAGGAGGCAGTGAGGACCAGCATCACTTTTCCCCGCTGGCACCTTTGCTGTGGCAGCAAAAGCTGGACGTTTGTCTTTTTTGCTCCGGAGGGCGCCGAAAGTGAAAACACGTGCTTTTGAGTATGGAGTCCGCAGGAAAGCAGAGAGGGCCAAATTGTCTGGGGCATTTGAAGAGGTTCCAGGAGGCAGTGAGGACCAGCATCACTTTTCCCCGCTGGCACCTTTGCTGTGGCAGCAAAAGCTGGACGTTTGTCTTTTTTGCTCTGGAGGGCGCCGAAAGTGTAAACAAGTGCTTTTGAGGATGGAGTCCGCAGGAAAGCAGAGAGGGCCAAATTGTGTGGTGCATTTGAAGAGGTTCCAGGAGGCAGTGAGGACCAGCATCACTTTTCCCCGCTGGCACCTTTGCTGTGGCAGCAAAAGCTGGACGTTTGTCTTTTTACTCCGGAGGGCGCCGAAAGTGAAAACAGGTGCTTTTGAGGATGGAGTCCGCAGGAAAGCAGAGAGGGCCAAATTGTGTAGTGCATTTGAAGAGGTTCCAGGAGGCAGTGAGGACCAGCATCACTTTTCCCCGCTGGCACCTTTGCTGTGGCAGCAAAAGCTGGACGTTTGTCTTTTTTGCTCCAAACAGCGCCGAAAGTGAAAACAGGTGCTTTTGAGGATGGAGTCGGCAGGAAAGCAGAGAGGGCCAAATTGTCTGGGGCATTTGAAGAGGTTCCAGGAGGCAGTGAGGACCAGCATCACTTTTCCCCGCTGGCACCTTTGCTGTGGCAGCAAAAGCTGGACGTTTGTCTTTTTTGCTCCGGAGGGCGCCGAAAGTGAAAACAGGTGCTTTTGAGGATGGAGTCCGCAGGAAAGCAGAGAGGGCCAAATTGTGTGGTGCATTTGAAGGGGTTCCAGGAGGCAGTGAGGACCAGCATCACTTTTCCCCGCTGGCACCTTTGCTGTGGCAGCAAAAGCTGGACGTTTGTCATTTTTGATCCGGAGGCTGCTGAAAGCGAAAACAGGGGCTTTTGAGGATGGAGTCCGCAGGAAAGCAGAGAGGGCCAAATTGTGTGGTGCATTTGAAGAGGTTCCAGGAGGCAGTGAGGACCAGCATCACTTTTCCCCGCTGGCACCTTTGCTGTGGCAGCAAAAGCTGGACGTTTGTCTTTTTTGCTCCGGAGTATGCCGAAAGCGAAAACAGGTGCTTTTGAGGATGGAGTCTGCAGGAAAGCAGAGAGGGCCAAATTGTCTGTGGCATTTGAAGAGGTTCCAGGAGGCAGTGAGGACCAGCATCACTTTTCCCCGCTGGCACCTTTGCTGTGGCAGCAAAAGCTGGACGTTTGTCTTTTTTGCTCCGGAGGGCGCCGAAAGTGAAAGCAAGTGCTTTTGAGGATGGAGTCCGCAGGAAAGCAGAGAGGGCCAAATTGTGTAGTGCATTTGAAGAGGTTCCAGGAGGCAGTGAGAACCAGCATTACTTTTCCCCGCTGGCACTTTTGCTGTGGCAGCAAAAGCTGGACGTTTGTCTTTTTTGCTCCGGAGGATGCCGAAAGTGAAAACAGGTGCTTTTGAGGTTGGAGTCCGCAGGAAAGCAGAGAGGGCCAAATTGTCTGGGGCATTTGAAGAGGTTCCAGGAGGCAGTGAGGACCAGCACCACTTTTCCCCGCTGGCACCTTTGCTGTGGCAGCAAAAGCTGGACGTTTGTCTTTTTTGCTCCGGAGGGCGCCAAAAGTGAAAGCAAGTGCTTTTGAGGATGGAGTCCGCAAGAAAGCAGAGAGGGCCAAATTGTGTGGTGCATTTGAAGGGGTTCCAGGAGGCAGTGAGAACCAGCATCACTTTTCCCCGCTGGCACTTTTGCTGTGGCAGCAAAAGCTGGACGTTCGTCTTTTTTGCTCTGGAGGATGCCGAAAGCGAAAACAGGTCCTTTTGAGTTTGGAGTCCGCAGGAAAGCAGAGAGGGCCAAATTGTCTGGGGCATTTGAAGAGGTTCCAGGAGGCAGTGAGGACCAGCATCACTTTTCCCCGCTGGCACCTTTGCTGTGGCAGCAAAAGCTGGACGTTTGTCTTTTTTACTCCGGAGGGCGCCGAAAGTGAAAGCAAGTGCTTTTGAGGATGGAGTCTGCAGGAAAGCAGAGAGGGCCAAATTGTGTGGTGCATTTGAAGGAATTCCAGGAGGCAGTGAGAACCAGCATTACTTTTCCCCGCTGGCACTTTTGCTGTGGCAGCAAAAGCTGGACGTTTGTCTTTTTTGCTCCGGAGGATGCCGAAAGCGAAAACAGGTTCTTTTGAGGATGGAGTCCGCAGGAAAGCAGAGAGGGCCAAATTGTCTGGGGCATTTGAAGAGGTTCCAGGAGGCAGTGAGGACCAGCACCACTTTTCCTCGCTGGCACCTTTGCTGTGGCAGCAAAAGCTGGACGTTTGTCTTTTTTGCTCCGGAGGGCGCCGAAAGTGAAAGCAAGTGCTTTTGAGGATGGAGTCCGCAGGAAAGCAGAGAGGGCCAAATTGTGTAGTGCATTTGAAGGGGTTCCAGGAGGCAGTGAGAACCAGCATTACTTTTCCCCGCTGGCACCTTTGCTGTGGCAGCAAAAGATGGACGTTTGTCTTTTTTGCTCCGGAGCATGCCGAAAGCGAAAACAGGTGCTTTTGAGGATGGAGTCCGCAGGAAAGCAGAGAGGGCCAAATTGTGTGGTGCATTTGAAGAGGTTCCAGGAGGCAGTGAGGACCAGCATGACTTTTCCCCGCTGGCACCTTTGCTGTGGCAGCAAAAGCTGGACGTTTGTCTTTTTTGCTCTGGAGGATTCCGAAAGCGAAAACAGGTGCTTTTTAGGATGGAGTCTGCAGGAAAGCAGAGAGGGCCAAATTGTGTGGTGCATTTGAAGAGGTTCCAGGAGGCAGTGAGGACCAGCATCACTTTTCCCCGCTGGCACCATTGCTGTGGCAGCAAAAGCTGGACGTTTCTCTTTTTTGCTCCGGAGGGTGCCGAAAGTGAAAACAGGTGCTTTTGAGGATGGAGTCCGCAGGAAAGCAGAGAGGGCCAAATTGTGTGGTGCATTTGAGGAGGTTCCAGGAGGCAGTGAGGACCAGCATCACTTTTCCCGGCTGGCACCTTTGCTGTGGCAGCAAAAGCTGGACGTTTGTCTTTTTTGCTCCGGAGGATGCCAAAAGCGAAAACAGGTGCTTTTGAGGATGGAGTCGGCAGGAAAGCAGAGAGGGCCAAATTGTCTGGGGCATTTGAAGAGGTTCCAGGAGGCAGTGAGGACCAGCATCACTTTTCCCCGCTGGCACCTTTGCTGTGGCAGCAAAACCCGGACCTTTGTCTTTTTTGTTCCGGAGGGCGCCGAAAGTGAAAACAAGTGCTTTTGAGGATGGAGTCCGCAGGAAAGCAGAGAGGGCCAAATTGTCTGGGGCATTTGAAGAGGTTCCAGGAGGCAGTGAGGACCAGCATCACTTTTCCCCGCTGGCACCTTTGCTGTGGCAGCAAAAGCTGGACGTTTGTCTTTTTTGCACCGGAGGGCGCCGAAAGTGAAAACAGGTGCTTTTGAGGATGGAGTCGGCAGGAAAGCAGAGAGGGCCAAATAGTCTGGGGCATTTGAAGAGGTTCCAGGAGGCAGTGAGGACCAGCATCACTTTTCCCCGCTGGCACCTTTGCTGTGGCAGCAAAAGCTGGACGTTTGTCTTTTTTGCTCCGGAGGGCACCGAAAGTGAAAGCAAGTGCTTTTGAGGATGGAGTCCGCAGGAAAGCAGAGAGGGCCAAATTGTGTGGTGCATTTGAAGGGGTTCCAGGAGGCAGTGAGAACCAGCATCACTTTTCCCCGCTGGCACATTTGCTGTGGCAGCAAAAGCTGGACGTTTGTCTTTTTTGCTCTGGAGGTTGCCGAAAGCGAAAACAGGTGCTTTTGAGTATGGAGTCCGCAGGAAAGCAGAGAGGGCCAAATTGTGTGGTGCATTTGAAGAGGTTCCAGGAGGCAGTGAGGACCAGCATCACTTTTCCCCGCTGGCACCTTTGCTGTGGCAGCAAAAGCTGGACGTTTGTCTTTTTTGCTCTGGAGGATTCCGAAAGCGAAAACAGGTGCTTTTGAGGATGGAGTCCGCAGGAAAGCAGAGAGGGCCAAATTGTCTGGGGCATTTGAAGAGGTTCCAGGAGGCAGTGAGGACCAGCATCACTTTTCCCGGCTGGCACCTTTGCTGTGGCAGCAAAAGCTGGACGTTTGTCTTTTTTGCTCCGGAGGATGCCGAAAGTGAAAACAGGTGCTTTTGAGGATGGAGTCGGCAGGAAAGCAGAGAGGGCCAAATTGTCTGGGGCATTTGAAGAGGTTCCAGGAGGCAGTGAGGACCAGCATCACTTTTCCCCGCTGGCACCTTTGCTGTGGCAGCAAAACCCGGACCTTTGTCTTTTTTGTTCCGGAGGGCGCCGAAAGTGAAAACAAGTGCTTTTGAGGATGGAGTCCGCAGGAAAGCAGAGAGGGCCAAATTGTCTGGGGCATTTGAAGAGGTTCCAGGAGGCAGTGAGGACCAGCATCACTCTTCCCCGCTGGCACCTTTGCTGTGGCAGCAAAAGCTGGACGTTTGTCTTTTTTGCTCCGGAGGGCACCGAAAGTGAAAGCAAGTGCTTTTGAGGATGGAGTCGGCAGGAAAGCAGAGAGGGCCAAATTGTGTGGTGCATTTGAAGGGGTTCCAGGAGGCAGTGAGAACCAGCATCACTTTTCCCCGCTGGCACATTTGCTGTGGCAGCAAAACCTGGACGTTTGTCTTTTTTGCTCTGGAGGTTGCCGAAAGCGAAAACAGGTGCTTTTGAGTATGGAGTCCGCAGGAAAGCAGAGAGGGCCAAATTGTGTGGTGCATTTGAAGAGGTTCCAGGAGGCAGTGAGGACCAGCATCACTTTTCCCCGCTGGCACCTTTGCTGTGGCAGCAAAAGCTGGACGTTTGTCTTTTTTGCTCTGGAGGATTCCGAAAGCGAAAACAGGTGCTTTTGAGGATGGAGTCCGCAGGAAAGCAGAGAGGGCCAAATTGTCTGGGGCATTTGAAGAGGTTCCAGGAGGCAGTGAGGACCAGCATCACTTTTCCCGGCTGGCACCTTTGCTGTGGCAGCAAAAGCTGGACGTTTGTCTTTTTTGCTCCGGAGGATGCCGAAAGCGAAAACAGGTGCTTTTGAGGATGGAGTCGGCAGGAAAGCAGAGAGGGCCAAATTGTCTGGGGCATTTGAAGAGGTTCCAGGAGGCAGTGAGGACCAGCATCACTTTTCCCCGCTGGCACCTTTGCTGTGGCAGCAAAACCCGGACCTTTGTCTTTTTTGTTCCGGAGGGCGCCGAAAGTGAAAACAAGTGCTTTTGAGGATGGAGTCCGCAGGAAAGCAGAGAGGGCCAAATTGTCTGGGGCATTTGAAGAGGTTCCAGGAGGCAGTGAGGACCAGCATCACTTTTCCCCGCTGGCACCTTTGCTGTGGCAGCAAAAGCTGGACGTTTGTCTTTTTTGCACCGGAGGGCGCCGAAAGTGAAAACAGGTGCTTTTGAGGATGGAGTCGGCAGGAAAGCAGAGAGGGCCAAATTGTCTGGGGCATTTGAAGAGGTTCCAGGAGGCAGTGAGGACCAGCATCACTCTTCCCCGCTGGCACCTTTGCTGTGGCAGCAAAAGCTGGACGTTTGTCTTTTTTGCTCCGGAGGGCACCGAAAGTGAAAGCAAGTGCTTTTGAGGATGGAGTCCGCAGGAAAGCAGAGAGGGCCAAATTGTGTGGTGCATTTGAAGGGGTTCCAGGAGGCAGTGAGAACCAGCATCACTTTTCCCCGCTGGCACATTTGCTGTGGCAGCAAAACCTGGACGTTTGTCTTTTTTGCTCCGGAGGTTGCCGAAAGCGAAAACAGGTGCTTTTGAGTATGGAGTCCGCAGGAAAGCAGAGAGGGCCAAATTGTGTGGTGCATTTGAAGAGGTTCCAGGAGGCAGTGAGGACCAGCATCACTTTTCCCCGCTGGCACCTTTGCTGTGGCAGCAAAAGCTGGACGTTTGTCTTTTTTGCTCCGGAGGGCGCCGAAAATGAAAACAAGTGCTTTTGAGGTTGGAGTCCGCAGGAAAGCAGAGAGGGCCAAATTGTCTGGGGCATTTGAAGAGGTTCCAGGAGGCAGTGAGGACCAGCATCACTTTTCCCCGCTGGCACCTTTGCTGTGGCAGCAAATGCTGGACGTTTGTCTTTTTTGCTCCGGAGGGCGCCGAAAATGAAAGCAAGTGCTTTTGAGGATGGAGTCCGCAGGAAAGCAGAGAGGGCCAAATTGTCTGGGGCATTTGAAGGGGTTCCAGGAGGCAGTGAGGACCAGCATCACTTTTCCCCGCTGGCACCTTTGCTGTGGCAGCAAAAGCTGGACGTTTGTCTTTTTTGCTCCGGAGGATGCCGAAAGCGAAAACAGGTGCTTTTGAGGATGGAGTCTGCAGGAAAGCAGAGAGGGCCAAATTGTGTGGTGCATTTGAAGATGTTCCAGGAGGCAGTGAGGACCAGCATCACTTTTCCCCGCTGGCACCTTTGCTGTGGCAGCAAAAGCTGGACGTTTGTCTTTTTTGCTCTGGAGGGCGCCGAAAGTGAAAACAAGTGCTTTTGAGGATGGAGTCCGCAGGAAAGCAGAGAGGGCCAAATTGTGTGGTGCATTTGAAGAGGTTCCAGGAGGCAGTGAGGACCAGCATCACTTTTCCCCGCTGGCACCTTTGCTGTGGCAGCAAAAGCTGGACGTTTGTCTTTTTTGCTCCGGAGGGCGCCGAAAGTGAAAACAGGTGCTTTTGAGGATGGAGTCCGCAGGAAAGCAGAGAGGGCCAAATTGTGTGGTGCATTTGAAGAGGTTCCAGGAGGCAGTGAGGACCAGCATCACTTTTCCCCGCTGGCACCTTTGCTGTGGCAGCAAAAGCTGGACGTTTGTCTTTTTTGCTCTGGAGGGCGCCGAAAGTGAAAACAAGTGCTTTTGAGGATGGAGTCCGCAGGAAAGCAGAGAGGGCCAAATTGTGTGGTGCATTTGAAGAGGTTCCAGGAGGCAGTGAGGACCAGCATCACTTTTCCCCGCTGGCACCTTTGCTGTGGCAGCAAAAGCTGGACGTTTGTCTTTTTTGCTCCGGAGGGCGCCGAAAGTGAAAACAGGTGCTTTTGAGGATGGAGTCGGCAGGAAAGCAGAGAGGGCCAAATTCTGTGGTGCATTTGAAGAGGTTCCAGGAGGCAGTGAGGACCAGCATCACTTTTCCCCGCTGGCACCTTTGCTGTGGCAGCAAAAGCTGGACGTTTGTCTTTTTTGCTCCGGAGGGCGCCGAAAGTGAAAGCAAGTGCTTTTGAGGATGGAGTCCGCAGGAAAGCAGAGAGGGCCAAATTGTCTGGGGCATTTGAAGGGGTTCCAGGAGGCAGTGAGAACCAGCATTACTTTTCCCCGCTGGCACTTTTGCTGTGGCAGCAAAAGCTGGACGTTTGTCTTTTTTGCTCCGGAGGATGCCGAAAGCGAAAACAGGTGCTTTTGAGGTTGGAGTCCGCAGGAAAGCAGAGAGGGCCAAATTGTCTGGGGCATTTGAAGAGTTTCCAGGAGGCAGTGAGGACCAGCATCACTTTTCCCCGCTGGCACCTTTGCTGTGCCAGCAAAAGCTGGACGTTTGTCTTTTTTGCACCGGAGGATGCCGAAAGCGAAAACAGGTGCTTTTGAGGATGGAGTCCGCAGGAAAGCAGAGAGGGCCAAATTGTGTGGTGCATTTGAAGAGGTTCCAGGAGGCAGTGAGGACCAGCATCACTTTTCCCCGCTGGCACCTTTGCTGTGGCAGCAAAAGCTGGACGTTTGTCTTTTTTGCTCCGGAGGGCGCCGAAAGTGAAAGCAAGTGCTTTTGAGGATGGAGTCGGCAGGAAAGCAGAGAGGGCCAAATTGTGTGGTGCATTTGAAGGGGTTCCAGGAGGCAGTGAGGACCAGCATCACTTTTCCCCGCTGGCACCTTTGCTGTGGCAGCAAAAGCTGGACGTTTGTCTTTTTTGCTCCGGAGGGCGCCGAAAGAGAAAGCAAGTGCTTTTGAGGATGGAGTCCGCAGGAAAGCAGAGAGGGCCAAATTGTGTGGTGCATTTGAAGGGGTTCCAGGAGGCAGTGAGAACCAGCATTACTTTTCCCCGCTGGCACCTTTGCTGTGGCAGCAAAAGCTGGACGTTTGTCTTTTTTGCTCCGGAGGATGCCGAAAGCGAAAACAGGTGCTTTTGAGGTTGGAGTCCGCAGGAAAGCAGAGAGGGCCAAATTGTCTGGGGCATTTGAAGAGGTTCCAGGAGGCAGTGAGGACCAGCACCACTTTTCCCCGCTGGCACCTTTGCTGTGGCAGCAAAACCTGGACGTTTGTCTTTTTTGCTCCGGAGGGCGCCGAAAGTGAAAGCAAGTGCTTTTGAGGATGGAGTCCGCAGGAAAGCAGAGAGGGCCAAATTGTGTGGTGCATTTGAAGAGGTTCCAGGAGGCAGTGAGAACCAGCATTACTTTTCCCCGCTGGCACCTTTGCTGTGGCAGCAAAAGATGGACGTTTGTCTTTTTTGCTCCGGAGGATGCCGAAAGCGAAAACAGGTGCTTTTGAGGATGGAGTCCGCAGGAAAGCAGAGAGGGCCAAATTGTGTGGTGCATTTGAAGAGGTTCCAGGAGGCAGTGAGGACCAGCATGACTTTTCCCCGCTGGCACCTTTGCTGTGGCAGCAAAAGCTGGACGTTTGTCTTTTTTGCTCTGGAGGATTCCGAAAACGAAAACAGGTGCTTTTGAGGATGGAGTCCGCAGGAAAGCAGAGAGGGCCAAATTGTGTGGTGCATTTGAGGAGGTTCCAGGAGGCAGTGAGGACCAGCATCACTTTTCCCGGCTGGCACCTTTGCAGTGGCAGCAAAAGCTGGACGTTTGTCTTTTTTGCTCCGGAGGATGCCGAAAGCGAAAACAGGTGCTTTTGAGGATGGAGTCCGCAGGAAAGCAGAGAGGGCCAAATTGTGTGGTGCATTTGAAGAGGTTCCAGGAGGCAGTGAGGACCAGCATCACTTTTCCCCGCTGGCACCTTTGCTGTGGCAGCAAAACCCGGACGTTTGTCTTTTTTGTTCCGGAGGGCGCCGAAAGTGAAAACAAGTGCTTTTGAGGATGGAGTCCGCAGGAAAGCAGAGAGGGCCAAATTGTCTGGGGCATTTGAAGAGGTTCCAGGAGGCAGTGAGGACCAGCATCACTTTTCCCCGCTGGCACCTTTGCTGTGGCAGCAAAAGCTGGACGTTTGTCTTTTTTGCTCCGGAGGGCGACGAAAGTGAAAACAAGTGCTTTTGAGGATGGAGTCCGCAGGAAAGCAGAGAGGGGCAAATTGTGTGGTGCATTTGAAGAGGTTCCAGGAGGCAGTGAGGACCAGCATCACTTTTCCCCGCTGGCACCTTTGCTGTGGCAGCAAAAGCTGGACGTTTGTCTTTTTTGCTCCGGAGGATGCCGAAAGCGAAAACAGGTGCTTTTGAGGATGGAGTCTGCAGGAAAGCAGAGAGGGCCAAATTGTCTGTGGCATTTGAAGAGGTTCCAGGAGGCAGTGAGTACCAGCATCACTTTTCCCCGCTGGCACCTTTGCTGTGGCAGCAAAAGATGGACGTTTGTCTTTTTTGCTCCGGAGGGCGCCGAAAGTGAAAACAAGTGCTTTTGAGGATGGAGTCCGCAGGAAAGCAAAGAGGGCCAAATTGTCTGGGGCATTTGAAGAGGTTCCAGGAGGCAGTGAGGACCAGCATCACTCTTCCCCGCCGGCACCTTTGCTGTGGCAGCAAAAGCTGGACGTTTGTCTTTTTTGCTCCGGAGGGCGCCGAAAGTGAAAGCAAGTGCTTTTGAGGATGGAGTCCGCAGGAAAGCAGAGAGGGCCAAATTGTGTGGTGCATTTGAAGGGGTTCCAGGAGGCAGTGAGAACCAGCATCACTTTTCCCCGCTGGCACTTTTGCTGTGGCAGCAAAAGCTGGACGTTTGTCTTTTTTGCTCCGGAGGATGCCGAAAGCGAAAACAGGTGCTTTTGAGTATGGAGTCCGCAGGAAAGCAGAGAGGGCCAAATTGTGTGGTGCATTTGAAGGGGTTCCAGGAGGCAGTGAGGACCAGCATCACTTTTCCCCGCTGGCACCTTTGCTGTGGCAGCAAAAGCTGGACGTTTGTCTTTTTTGCTCCGGAGGGCGCCGAAAGTGAAAACAAGTGCTTTTGAGGTTGGAGTCCGCAGGAAAGCAGAGAGGGCCAAATTGTGTGGTGCATTTGAAGAGGTTCCAGGAGGCAGTGAGGACCAGCATCACTTTTCCCCGCTGGCACCTTTGCTGTGGCAGCAAAAGCTGGACGTTTGTCTTTTTTGTTCCGGAGGGCGCCGAAAGTGAAAACAAGTGCTTTTGAGGATGGGGTCCGCAGGAAAGCAGAGAGGGCCAAATTGTGTGGTGCATTTGAAGAGGTTCCAAGAGGCAGTGAGGACCAGCATCACTTTTCCCCGCTGGCACCTTTGCTGTGGCAGCAAAAGCTGGACGTTTGTCTTTTTTGCTCCGGAGGGCGCCGAAAGTGAAAACAGGTGCTTTTGAGGATGGAGTCCGCAGGAAAGCAGAGAGGGCCAAATTGTCTGTGGCATTTGAAGAGGTTCCAGGAGGCAGTGAGGACCAGCATCACTTTTCCCCGCTGGCACCTTTGCTGTGGCAGCAAAAGCTGGACGTTTGTCTTTTTTGCTCCGGAGGATGCCGAAAGCGAAAACAGGTGCTTTTGAGGATGGAGTCCGCAGGAAAGCAGAGAGGGCCAAATTGTGTGGTGCATTTGAAGAGGTTCCAGGAGGCAGTGAGGACCAGCATCACTTTTCCCCGCTGGCACCTTTGCTGTGGCAGCAAAAGCTGGACGTTTGTCTTTTTTGCTCCGGAGGGCGCCGAAAGTGAAAACAAGTGCTTTTGAGGATGGAGTCCGCAGGAAAGCAGAGAGGGCCAAATTGTGTGGTGCATTTGAAGAGGTTCCAGGAGGCAGTGAGGACCAGCATCACTTTTCCCCGCTGGCACCTTTGCTGTGGCAGCAAAAGCTGGACGTTTGTCTTTTTTGCTCCGGAGGGCGCCGAAAGTGAAAACAGGTGCTTTTGAGGATGGAGTCCGCAGGAAAGCAGAGAGGGCCAAATTGTGTGGTGCATTTGAAGAGGTTCCAGGAGGCAATGAGGACCAGCATCACTTTTCCCCGCTGGCACCTTTGCTGTGGCAGCAAAAGCTGGACGTTTGTCTTTTTTGCTCCGGAGGATGCCGAAAGCGAAAACAGGTGCTTTTGAGGATGGAGTCCGCAGGAAAGCAGAGAGGGCCAAATTGTCTGGGGCATTTGAAGAGGTTCCAGGAGGCAGTGAGGACCAGCATCACTTTTCCCCGCTGGCACCTTTGCTGTGGCAGCAAAAGCTGGACGTTTGTCTTTTTTGCTCCGGAGGGCGCCGAAAGTGAAAACAAGTGCTTTTGAGGATGGAGTCCGCAGGAAAGCAGAGAGGGCCAAATTGTGTGGTGCATTTGAAGAGGTTCCAGGAGGCAGTGAGGACCAGCATCACTTTTCCCCGCTGGCACCTTTGCTGTGGCAGCAAAAGCTGGACGTTTGTCTTTTTTGCTCCGGAGGGCGCCGAAAGTGAAAACAAGTGCTTTTGAGGTTGGAGTCCGCAGGAAAGCAGAGAGGGCCAAATTGTGTGGTGCATTTGAAGAGGTTCCAGGAGGCAGTGAGGACCAGCATCACTTTTCCCCGCTGGCACCTTTGCTGTGGCAGCAAAAGCTGGACGTTTGTCTTTTTTGCTCCGGAGGGCGCCGAAAGTGAAAACAGGTGCTTTTGAGGATGGAGTCCGCAGGAAAGCAGAGAGGGCCAAATTGTCTGTGGCATTTGAAGAGGTTCCAAGAGGCAGTGAGGACCAGCATCACTTTTCCCCGCTGGCACCTTTGCTGTGGCAGCAAAAGCTGGACGTTTGTCTTTTTTGCTCCGGAGGGCGCCGAAAGTGAAAACAGGTGCTTTTGAGGATGGAGTCCGCAGGAAAGCAGAGAGGGCCAAATTGTCTGTGGCATTTGAAGAGGTTCCAGGAGGCAGTGAGGACCAGCATCACTTTTCCCCGCTGGCACCTTTGCTGTGGCAGCAAAAGCTGGACGTTTGTCTTTTTTGCTCCGGAGGATGCCGAAAGCGAAAACAGGTGCTTTTGAGGATGGAGTCCGCAGGAAAGCAGAGAGGGCCAAATTGTGTGGTGCATTTGAAGAGGTTCCAGGAGGCAGTGAGGACCAGCATCACTTTTCCCCGCTGGCACCTTTGCTGTGGCAGCAAAAGCTGGACGTTTGTCTTTTTTGCTCCGGAGGGCGCCGAAAGTGAAAACAAGTGCTTTTGAGGATGGAGTCCGCAGGAAAGCAGAGAGGGCCAAATTGTGTGGTGCATTTGAAGAGGTTCCAGGAGGCAGTGAGGACCAGCATCACTTTTCCCCGCTGGCACCTTTGCTGTGGCAGCAAAAGCTGGACGTTTGTCTTTTTTGCTCCGGAGGGCGCCGAAAGTGAAAACAGGTGCTTTTGAGGATGGAGTCCGCAGGAAAGCAGAGAGGGCCAAATTGTGTGGTGCATTTGAAGAGGTTCCAGGAGGCAATGAGGACCAGCATCACTTTTCCCCGCTGGCACCTTTGCTGTGGCAGCAAAAGCTGGACGTTTGTCTTTTTTGCTCCGGAGGATGCCGAAAGCGAAAACAGGTGCTTTTGAGGATGGAGTCCGCAGGAAAGCAGAGAGGGCCAAATTGTCTGGGGCATTTGAAGAGGTTCCAGGAGGCAGTGAGGACCAGCATCACTTTTCCCCGCTGGCACCTTTGCTGTGGCAGCAAAAGCTGGACGTTTGTCTTTTTTGCTCCGGAGGGCGCTGAAAGTGAAAAAAGGTACTTTTGAGGATGGAGTCGGCAGGAAAGCAGAGAGGGCCAAATTGTCTGGGGCATTTGAAGAGGTTCCAGGAGGCAGTGAGGACCAGCATCACTTTTCCCCGCTGGCACTTTTGCTGTGGCAGCAAAAGCTGGACGTTTGTCTTTTTTGCTCCGGAGGATGCCGAAAGCGAAAACAGGTGCTTTTGAGGATGGAGTCCGCAGGAAAGCAGAGAGGGCCAAATTGTGTGGTGCATTTGAAGAGGTTCCAGGAGGCAGTGAGGACCAGCATCACTTTTCCCCGCTGGCACCTTTGCTGTGGCAGCAAAAGCTGGACGTTTGTCTTTTTTGCTCCGGAGGGCGCCGAAAGTGAAAACAGGTGCTTTTGAGGATGGAGTCCGCAGGAAAGCAGAGAGGGCCAAATTGTCTGTGGCATTTGAAGAGGTTCCAGGAGGCAGTGAGGACCAGCATCACTTTTCCCCGCTGGCACCTTTGCTGTGGCAGCAAAAGCTGGACGTTTGTCTTTTTTGCTCCGGAGGATGCCGAAAGCGAAAACAGGTGCTTTTGAGGATGGAGTCCGCAGGAAAGCAGAGAGGGCCAAATTGTGTGGTGCATTTGAAGAGGTTCCAGGAGGCAGTGAGGACCAGCATCACTTTTCCCCGCTGGCACCTTTGCTGTGGCAGCAAAAGCTGGACGTTTGTCTTTTTTGCTCCGGAGGGCGCCGAAAGTGAAAACAAGTGCTTTTGAGGATGGAGTCCGCAGGAAAGCAGAGAGGGCCAAATTGTGTGGTGCATTTGAAGAGGTTCCAGGAGGCAGTGAGGACCAGCATCACTTTTCCCCGCTGGCACCTTTGCTGTGGCAGCAAAAGCTGGACGTTTGTCTTTTTTGCTCCGGAGGGCGCCGAAAGTGAAAACAGGTGCTTTTGAGGATGGAGTCGGCAGGAAAGCAGAGAGGGCCAAATTGTGTGGTGCATTTGAAGAGGTTCAAGGAGGCAGTGAGGACCAGCATCACTTTTCCCCGCTGGCACCTTTGCTGTGGCAGCAAAAGCTGGACGTTTGTCTTTTTTGCTCCGGAGGATGCCGAAAGCGAAAACAGGTGCTTTTGAGGATGGAGTCCGCAGGAAAGCAGAGAGGGCCAAATTGTCTGGGGCATTTGAAGAGGTTCCAGGAGGCAGTGAGGACCAGCATCACTTTTCCCCGCTGGCACCTTTGCTGTGGCAGCAAAAGCGGGACGTTTGTCTTTTTTGCTCCGGAGGGCGCCGAAAGTGAAAACAGGTGCTTTTGAGGATGGAGTCCGCAGGAAAGCAGAGAGGGCCAAATTGTGTGGTGCATTTGAAGAGGTTCCAGGAGGCAATGAGGACCAGCATCACTTTTCCCCGCTGGCACCTTTGCTGTGGCAGCAAAAGCTGGACGTTTGTCTTTTTTGCTCCGGAGGATGCCGAAAGCGAAAACAGGTGCTTTTGAGGATGGAGTCCGCAGGAAAGCAGAGAGGGCCAAATTGTCTGGGGCATTTGAAGAGGTTCCAGGAGGCAGTGAGGACCAGCATCACTTTTCCCCGCTGGCACCTTTGCTGTGGCAGCAAAAGCTGGACGTTTGTCTTTTTTGCTCCGGAGGGCGCTGAAAGTGAAAAAAGGTACTTTTGAGGATGGAGTCGGCAGGAAAGCAGAGAGGGCCAAATTGTCTGGGGCATTTGAAGAGGTTCCAGGAGGCAGTGAGGACCAGCATCACTTTTCCCCGCTGGCACTTTTGCTGTGGCAGCAAAAGCTGGACGTTTGTCTTTTTTGCTCCAGAGGATGCCGAAAGCGAAAACAGGTGCTTTTGAGGATGGAGTCCGCAGGAAAGCAGAGAGGGCCAAATTGTGTGGTGCATTTGAAGAGGTTCCAGGAGGCAGTGAGGACCAGCATCACTTTTCCCCGCTAGCACCATTGCTGTGGCAGCAAAAGCTGGACGTTTGTCTTTTTTGCTCCGGAGGATGCCGAAAGCGAAAACAGGTGCTTTTGAGGATGGAGTCCGCAGGAAAGCAGAGAGGGCCAAATTGTGTGGTGCATTTGAAGAGGTTCCAGGAGGCAGTGAGGACCAGCATCACTTTTCCCCGCTGGCACCTTTGCTGTGGCAGCAAAAGCTGGACGTTTGTCTTTTTTGCTCCGGAGGGCGCCGAAAGTGAAAACAGGTGCTTTTGAGGATGGAGTCCGCAGGAAAGCAGAGAGGGCCAAATTGTCTGGGGCATTTGAAGAGGTTCCAGGAGGCAGTGAGGACCAGCATCACTTTTCCCCGCTGGCACCTTTGCTGTGGCAGCAAAAGCTGGACGTTTGTCTTTTTTGCTCCGGAGGGCGCCGAAAGTGAAAACAGGTGCTTTTGAGGATGGAGTCCGCAGGAAAGCAGAGAGGGCCAAATTGTGTGGTGCATTTGAAGAGGTTCCAGGAGGCAGTGAGGACCAGCATCACTTTTCCCCGCTGGCACCTTTGCTGTGGCAGCAAAAGCTGGACGTTTGTCTTTTTTGCTCCGGAGGGCGCCGAAAGTGAAAACAGGTGCTTTTGAGGATGGAGTCCGCAGGAAAGCAGAGAGGGCCAAATTGTGTGGTGCATTTGAAGAGGTTCCAGGAGGCAGTGAGGACCAGCATCACTTTTCCCCGCTGGCACCTTTGCTGTGGCAGCAAAAGCTGGACGTTTGTCTTTTTTGCTCCGGAGGATGCCGAAAGCGAAAACAGGTGCTTTTGAGGATGGAGTCCGCAGGAAAGCAGAGAGGGCCAAATTGTGTGGTGCATTTGAAGAGGTTCCAGGAGGCAGTGAGGACCAGCATCACTTTTCCCCGCTGGCACCTTTGCTGTGGCAGCAAAAGCTGGACGTTTGTCTTTTTTGCTCCGGAGGGCGCCGAAAGTGAAAACAAGTGCTTTTGAGGATGGAGTCCGCAGGAAAGCAGAGAGGGGCAAATTGTGTGGTGCATTTGAAGAGGTTCCAGGAGGCAGTGAGGACCAGCATCACTTTTCCCCGCTGGCACCTTTGCTGTGGCAGCAAAAGCTGGACGTTTGTCTTTTTTGCTCCGGAGGATGCCGAAAGCGAAAACAGGTGCTTTTGAGGATGGAGTCTGCAGGAAAGCAGAGAGGGCCAAATTGTCTGTGGCATTTGAAGAGGTTCCAGGAGGCAGTGAGTACCAGCATCACTTTTCCCCGCTGGCACCTTTGCTGTGGCAGCAAAAGATGGACGTTTGTCTTTTTTGCTCCGGAGGGCGCCGAAAGTGAAAACAAGTGCTTTTGAGGATGGAGTCCGCAGGAAAGCAAAGAGGGCCAAATTGTCTGGGGCATTTGAAGAGGTTCCAGGAGGCAGTGAGGACCAGCATCACTCTTCCCCGCCGGCACCTTTGCTGTGGCAGCAAAAGCTGGACGTTTGTCTTTTTTGCTCCGGAGGGCGCCGAAAGTGAAAGCAAGTGCTTTTGAGGATGGAGTCCGCAGGAAAGCAGAGAGGGCCAAATTGTGTGGTGCATTTGAAGGGGTTCCAGGAGGCAGTGAGAACCAGCATCACTTTTCCCCGCTGGCACTTTTGCTGTGGCAGCAAAAGCTGGACGTTTGTCTTTTTTGCTCCGGAGGATGCCGAAAGCGAAAACAGGTGCTTTTGAGTATGGAGTCCGCAGGAAAGCAGAGAGGGCCAAATTGTGTGGTGCATTTGAAGGGGTTCCAGGAGGCAGTGAGGACCAGCATCACTTTTCCCCGCTGGCACCTTTGCTGTGGCAGCAAAAGCTGGACGTTTGTCTTTTTTGCTCCGGAGGGCGCCGAAAGTGAAAGCAAGTGCTTTTGAGGATGGAGTCCGCAGGAAAGCAGAGAGGGCCAAATTGTGTGGTGCATTTGAAGGGGTTCCAGGAGGCAGTGAGAACCAGCATCACTTTTCCCCGCTGGCACTTTTGCTGTGGCAGCAAAAGCTGGACGTTTGTCTTTTTTGCTCCGGAGGATGCCGAAAGCGAAAACAGGTGCTTTTGAGTATGGAGTCCGCAGGAAAGCAGAGAGGGCCAAATTGTGTGGTGCATTTGAAGGGGTTCCAGGAGGCAGTGAGGACCAGCATCACTTTTCCCCGCTGGCACCTTTGCTGTGGCAGCAAAAGCTGGACGTTTGTCTTTTTTGCTCCGGAGGGCGCCGAAAGTGAAAACAAGTGCTTTTGAGGTTGGAGTCCGCAGGAAAGCAGAGAGGGCCAAATTGTGTGGTGCATTTGAAGAGGTTCCAGGAGGCAGTGAGGACCAGCATCACTTTTCCCCGCTGGCACCTTTGCTGTGGCAGCAAAAGCTGGACGTTTGTCTTTTTTGTTCCGGAGGGCGCCGAAAGTGAAAACAAGTGCTTTTGAGGATGGGGTCCGCAGGAAAGCAGAGAGGGCCAAATTGTCTGGGGCATTTGAAGAGGTTCCAAGAGGCAGTGAGGACCAGCATCACTTTTCCCCGCTGGCACCTTTGCTGTGGCAGCAAAAGCTGGACGTTTGTCTTTTTTGCTCCGGAGGGCGCCGAAAGTGAAAACAGGTGCTTTTGAGGATGGAGTCCGCAGGAAAGCAGAGAGGGCCAAATTGTCTGTGGCATTTGAAGAGGTTCCAGGAGGCAGTGAGGACCAGCATCACTTTTCCCCGCTGGCACCTTTGCTGTGGCAGCAAAAGCTGGACGTTTGTCTTTTTTGCTCCGGAGGATGCCGAAAGCGAAAACAGGTGCTTTTGAGGATGGAGTCCGCAGGAAAGCAGAGAGGGCCAAATTGTGTGGTGCATTTGAAGAGGTTCCAGGAGGCAGTGAGGACCAGCATCACTTTTCCCCGCTGGCACCTTTGCTGTGGCAGCAAAAGCTGGACGTTTGTCTTTTTTGCTCCGGAGGGCGCCGAAAGTGAAAACAAGTGCTTTTGAGGATGGAGTCCGCAGGAAAGCAGAGAGGGCCAAATTGTGTGGTGCATTTGAAGAGGTTCCAGGAGGCAGTGAGGACCAGCATCACTTTTCCCCGCTGGCACCTTTGCTGTGGCAGCAAAAGCTGGACGTTTGTCTTTTTTGCTCCGGAGGGCGCCGAAAGTGAAAACAGGTGCTTTTGAGGATGGAGTCCGCAGGAAAGCAGAGAGGGCCAAATTGTGTGGTGCATTTGAAGAGGTTCCAGGAGGCAATGAGGACCAGCATCACTTTTCCCCGCTGGCACCTTTGCTGTGGCAGCAAAAGCTGGACGTTTGTCTTTTTTGCTCCGGAGGATGCCGAAAGCGAAAACAGGTGCTTTTGAGGATGGAGTCCGCAGGAAAGCAGAGAGGGCCAAATTGTCTGGGGCATTTGAAGAGGTTCCAGGAGGCAGTGAGGACCAGCATCACTTTTCCCCGCTGGCACCTTTGCTGTGGCAGCAAAAGCTGGACGTTTGTCTTTTTTGCTCCGGAGGGCGCCGAAAGTGAAAACAAGTGCTTTTGAGGATGGAGTCCGCAGGAAAGCAGAGAGGGCCAAATTGTGTGGTGCATTTGAAGAGGTTCCAGGAGGCAGTGAGGACCAGCATCACTTTTCCCCGCTGGCACCTTTGCTGTGGCAGCAAAAGCTGGACGTTTGTCTTTTTTGCTCCGGAGGGCGCCGAAAGTGAAAACAAGTGCTTTTGAGGTTGGAGTCCGCAGGAAAGCAGAGAGGGCCAAATTGTGTGGTGCATTTGAAGAGGTTCCAGGAGGCAGTGAGGACCAGCATCACTTTTCCCCGCTGGCACCTTTGCTGTGGCAGCAAAAGCTGGACGTTTGTCTTTTTTGCTCCGGAGGGCGCCGAAAGTGAAAACAGGTGCTTTTGAGGATGGAGTCCGCAGGAAAGCAGAGAGGCCAAATTGTCTGTGGCATTTGAAGAGGTTCCAAGAGGCAGTGAGGACCAGCATCACTTTTCCCCGCTGGCACCTTTGCTGTGGCAGCAAAAGCTGGACGTTTGTCTTTTTTGCTCCGGAGGGCGCCGAAAGTGAAAACAGGTGCTTTTGAGGATGGAGTCCGCAGGAAAGCAGAGAGGGCCAAATTGTCTGTGGCATTTGAAGAGGTTCCAGGAGGCAGTGAGGACCAGCATCACTTTTCCCCGCTGGCACCTTTGCTGTGGCAGCAAAAGCTGGACGTTTGTCTTTTTTGCTCCGGAGGATGCCGAAAGCGAAAACAGGTGCTTTTGAGGATGGAGTCCGCAGGAAAGCAGAGAGGGCCAAATTGTGTGGTGCATTTGAAGAGGTTCCAGGAGGCAGTGAGGACCAGCATCACTTTTCCCCGCTGGCACCTTTGCTGTGGCAGCAAAAGCTGGACGTTTGTCTTTTTTGCTCCGGAGGGCGCCGAAAGTGAAAACAAGTGCTTTTGAGGATGGAGTCCGCAGGAAAGCAGAGAGGGCCAAATTGTGTGGTGCATTTGAAGAGGTTCCAGGAGGCAGTGAGGACCAGCATCACTTTTCCCCGCTGGCACCTTTGCTGTGGCAGCAAAAGCTGGACGTTTGTCTTTTTTGCTCCGGAGGGCGCCGAAAGTGAAAACAGGTGCTTTTGAGGATGGAGTCCGCAGGAAAGCAGAGAGGGCCAAATTGTGTGGTGCATTTGAAGAGGTTCCAGGAGGCAATGAGGACCAGCATCACTTTTCCCCGCTGGCACCTTTGCTGTGGCAGCAAAAGCTGGACGTTTGTCTTTTTTGCTCCGGAGGATGCCGAAAGCGAAAACAGGTGCTTTTGAGGATGGAGTCCGCAGGAAAGCAGAGAGGGCCAAATTGTCTGGGGCATTTGAAGAGGTTCCAGGAGGCAGTGAGGACCAGCATCACTTTTCCCCGCTGGCACCTTTGCTGTGGCAGCAAAAGCTGGACGTTTGTCTTTTTTGCTCCGGAGGGCGCTGAAAGTGGAAAAAAGGTACTTTTGAGGATGGAGTCGGCAGGAAAGCAGAGAGGGCCAAATTGTCTGGGGCATTTGAAGAGGTTCCAGGAGGCAGTGAGGACCAGCATCACTTTTCCCTGCTGGCACTTTTGCTGTGGCAGCAAAAGCTGGACGTTTGTCTTTTTTGCTCCGGAGGATGCCGAAAGCGAAAACAGGTGCTTTTGAGGATGGAGTCCGCAGGAAAGCAGAGAGGGCCAAATTGTGTGGTGCATTTGAAGAGGTTCCAGGAGGCAGTGAGGACCAGCATCACTTTTCCCCGCTGGCACCTTTGCTGTGGCAGCAAAAGCTGGACGTTTGTCTTTTTTTGCTCCGGAGGGCGCCGAAAGTGAAAACAGGTGCTTTTGAGGATGGAGTCCGCAGGAAAGCAGAGAGGGCCAAATTGTCTGTGGCATTTGAAGAGGTTCCAGGAGGCAGTGAGGACCAGCATCACTTTTCCCCGCTGGCACCTTTGCTGTGGCAGCAAAAGCTGGACGTTTGTCTTTTTTGCTCCGGAGGATGCCGAAAGCGAAAACAGGTGCTTTTGAGGATGGAGTCCGCAGGAAAGCAGAGAGGGCCAAATTGTGTGGTGCATTTGAAGAGGTTCCAGGAGGCAGTGAGGACCAGCATCACTTTTCCCCGCTGGCACCTTTGCTGTGGCAGCAAAAGCTGGACGTTTGTCTTTTTTGCTCCGGAGGGCGCCGAAAGTGAAAACAAGTGCTTTTGAGGATGGAGTCCGCAGGAAAGCAGAGAGGGCCAAATTGTGTGGTGCATTTGAAGAGGTTCCAGGAGGCAGTGAGGACCAGCATCACTTTTCCCCGCTGGCACCTTTGCTGTGGCAGCAAAAGCTGGACGTTTGTCTTTTTTGCTCCGGAGGGCGCCGAAAGTGAAAACAGGTGCTTTTGAGGATGGAGTCGGCAGGAAAGCAGAGAGGGCCAAATTGTGTGGTGCATTTGAAGAGGTTCAAGGAGGCAGTGAGGACCAGCATCACTTTTCCCCGCTGGCACCTTTGCTGTGGCAGCAAAAGCTGGACGTTTGTCTTTTTTTGCTCCGGAGGATGCCGAAAGCGAAAACAGGTGCTTTTGAGGATGGAGTCCGCAGGAAAGCAGAGAGGGCCAAATTGTCTGGGGCATTTGAAGAGGTTCCAGGAGGCAGTGAGGACCAGCATCACTTTTCCCCGCTGCCACCTTTGCTGTGGCAGCAAAAGCGGGACGTTTGTCTTTTTTGCTCCGGAGGGCGCCGAAAGTGAAAACAGGTGCTTTTGAGGATGGAGTCCGCAGGAAAGCAGAGAGGGCCAAATTGTGTGGTGCATTTGAAGAGGTTCCAGGAGGCAATGAGGACCAGCATCACTTTTCCCCGCTGGCACCTTTGCTGTGGCAGCAAAAGCTGGACGTTTGTCTTTTTTGCTCCGGAGGATGCCGAAAGCGAAAACAGGTGCTTTTGAGGATGGAGTCCGCAGGAAAGCAGAGAGGGCCAAATTGTCTGGGGCATTTGAAGAGGTTCCAGGAGGCAGTGAGGACCAGCATCACTTTTCCCCGCTGGCACCTTTGCTGTGGCAGCAAAAGCTGGACGTTTGTCTTTTTTGCTCCGGAGGGCGCCGAAAGTGAAAACAAGTGCTTTTGAGGATGGAGTCCGCAGGAAAGCAGAGAGGGCCAAATTGTGTGGTGCATTTGAAGAGGTTCCAGGAGGCAGTGAGGACCAGCATCACTTTTCCCCGCTGGCACCTTTGCTGTGGCAGCAAAAGCTGGACGTTTGTCTTTTTTGCTCCGGAGGGCGCCGAAAGTGAAAACAGGTGCTTTTGAGGATGGAGTCGGCAGGAAAGCAGAGAGGGCCAAATTGTGTGGTGCATTTGAAGAGGTTCAAGGAGGCAGTGAGGACCAGCATCACTTTTCCCCGCTGGCACCTTTGCTGTGGCAGCAAAAGCTGGACGTTTGTCTTTTTTGCTCCGGAGGATGCCGAAAGCGAAAACAGGTGCTTTTGAGGATGGAGTCCGCAGGAAAGCAGAGAGGGCCAAATTGTCTGGGGCATTTGAAGAGGTTCCAGGAGGCAGTGAGGACCAGCATCACTTTTCCCCGCTGCCACCTTTGCTGTGGCAGCAAAAGCGGGACGTTTGTCTTTTTTGCTCCGGAGGGCGCCGAAAGTGAAAACAGGTGCTTTTGAGGATGGAGTCCGCAGGAAAGCAGAGAGGGCCAAATTGTGTGGTGCATTTGAAGAGGTTCCAGGAGGCAATGAGGACCAGCATCACTTTTCCCCGCTGGCACCTTTGCTGTGGCAGCAAAAGCTGGACGTTTGTCTTTTTTGCTCCGGAGGATGCCGAAAGCGAAAACAGGTGCTTTTGAGGATGGAGTCCGCAGGAAAGCAGAGAGGGCCAAATTGTCTGGGGCATTTGAAGAGGTTCCAGGAGGCAGTGAGGACCAGCATCACTTTTCCCCGCTGGCACCTTTGCTGTGGCAGCAAAAGCTGGACGTTTGTCTTTTTTGCTCCGGAGGGCGCTGAAAGTGAAAAAAGGTACTTTTGAGGATGGAGTCGGCAGGAAAGCAGAGAGGGCCAAATTGTCTGGGGCATTTGAAGAGGTTCCAGGAGGCAGTGAGGACCAGCATCACTTTTCCCCGCTGGCACTTTTGCTGTGGCAGCAAAAGCTGGACGTTTGTCTTTTTTGCTCCGGAGGATGCCGAAAGCGAAAACAGGTGCTTTTGAGGATGGAGTCCGCAGGAAAGCAGAGAGGGCCAAATTGTGTGGTGCATTTGAAGAGGTTCCAGGAGGCAGTGAGGACCAGCATCACTTTTCCCCGCTAGCACCATTGCTGTGGCAGCAAAAGCTGGACGTTTGTCTTTTTTGCTCCGGAGGATGCCGAAAGCGAAAACAGGTGCTTTTGAGGATGGAGTCCGCAGGAAAGCAGAGAGGGCCAAATTGTGTGGTGCATTTGAAGAGGTTCCAGGAGGCAGTGAGGACCAGCATCACTTTTCCCCGCTGGCACCTTTGCTGTGGCAGCAAAAGCTGGACGTTTGTCTTTTTTGCTCCGGAGGGCGCCGAAAGTGAAAACAGGTGCTTTTGAGGATGGAGTCCGCAGGAAAGCAGAGAGGGCCAAATTGTCTGGGGCATTTGAAGAGGTTCCAGGAGGCAGTGAGGACCAGCATCACTTTTCCCCGCTGGCACCTTTGCTGTGGCAGCAAAAGCTGGACGTTTGTCTTTTTTGCTCCGGAGGGCGCCGAAAGTGAAAACAGGTGCTTTTGAGGATGGAGTCCGCAGGAAAGCAGAGAGGGCCAAATTGTGTGGTGCATTTGAAGAGGTTCCAGGAGGCAGTGAGGACCAGCATCACTTTTCCCCGCTGGCACCTTTGCTGTGGCAGCAAAAGCTGGACGTTTGTCTTTTTTGCTCCGGAGGGCGCCGAAAGTGAAAACAGGTGCTTTTGAGGATGGAGTCCGCAGGAAAGCAGAGAGGGCCAAATTGTGTGGTGCATTTGAAGAGGTTCCAGGAGGCAGTGAGGACCAGCATCACTTTTCCCCGCTGGCACCTTTGCTGTGGCAGCAAAAGCTGGACGTTTGTCTTTTTTGCTCCGGAGGATGCCGAAAGCGAAAACAGGTGCTTTTGAGGATGGAGTCCGCAGGAAAGCAGAGAGGGCCAAATTGTGTGGTGCATTTGAAGAGGTTCCAGGAGGCAGTGAGGACCAGCATCACTTTTCCCCGCTGGCACCTTTGCTGTGGCAGCAAAAGCTGGACGTTTGTCTTTTTTGCTCCGGAGGGCGCCGAAAGTGAAAACAAGTGCTTTTGAGGATGGAGTCCGCAGGAAAGCAGAGAGGGCCAAATTGTGTGGTGCATTTGAAGAGGTTCCAGGAGGCAGTGAGGACCAGCATCACTTTTCCCCGCTGGCACCTTTGCTGTGGCAGCAAAAGCTGGACGTTTGTCTTTTTTGCTCCGGAGGATGCCGAAAGCGAAAACAGGTGCTTTTGAGGATGGAGTCTGCAGGAAAGCAGAGAGGGCCAAATTGTCTGTGGCATTTGAAGAGGTTCCAGGAGGCAGTGAGTACCAGCATCACTTTTCCCCGCTGGCACCTTTGCTGTGGCAGCAAAAGATGGACGTTTGTCTTTTTTGCTCCGGAGGGCGCCGAAAGTGAAAACAAGTGCTTTTGAGGATGGAGTCCGCAGGAAAGCAAAGAGGGCCAAATTGTCTGGGGCATTTGAAGAGGTTCCAGGAGGCAGTGAGGACCAGCATCACTCTTCCCCGCCGGCACCTTTGCTGTGGCAGCAAAAGCTGGACGTTTGTCTTTTTTGCTCCGGAGGGCGCCGAAAGTGAAAACAGGTGCTTTTGAGGATGGAGTCCGCAGGAAAGCAGAGAGGGCCAAATTGTGTGGTGCATTTGAAGGGGTTCCAGGAGGCAGTGAGAACCAGCATCACTTTTCCCCGCTGGCACTTTTGCTGTGGCAGCAAAAGCTGGACGTTTGTCTTTTTTGCTCCGGAGGATGCCGAAAGCGAAAACAGGTGCTTTTGAGTATGGAGTCCGCAGGAAAGCAGAGAGGGCCAAATTGTGTGGTGCATTTGAAGGGGTTCCAGGAGGCAGTGAGGACCAGCATCACTTTTCCCCGCTGGCACCTTTGCTGTGGCAGCAAAAGCTGGACGTTTGTCTTTTTTGCTCCGGAGGGCGCCGAAAGTGAAAACAAGTGCTTTTGAGGTTGGAGTCCGCAGGAAAGCAGAGAGGGCCAAATTGTGTGGTGCATTTGAAGAGGTTCCAGGAGGCAGTGAGGACCAGCATCACTTTTCCCCGCTGGCACCTTTGCTGTGGCAGCAAAAGCTGGACGTTTGTCTTTTTTGTTCCGGGGGGCGCCGAAAGTGAAAACAAGTGCTTTTGAGGATGGGGTCCGCAGGAAAGCAGAGAGGGCCAAATTGTGTGGTGCATTTGAAGAGGTTCCAAGAGGCAGTGAGGACCAGCATCACTTTTCCCCGCTGGCACCTTTGCTGTGGCAGCAAAAGCTGGACGTTTGTCTTTTTTGCTCCGGAGGGCGCCGAAAGTGAAAACAGGTGCTTTTGAGGATGGAGTCCGCAGGAAAGCAGAGAGGGCCAAATTGTCTGTGGCATTTGAAGAGGTTCCAGGAGGCAGTGAGGACCAGCATCACTTTTCCCCGCTGGCACCTTTGCTGTGGCAGCAAAAGCTGGACGTTTGTCTTTTTTGCTCCGGAGGATGCCGAAAGCGAAAACAGGTGCTTTTGAGGATGGAGTCCGCAGGAAAGCAGAGAGGGCCAAATTGTGTGGTGCATTTGAAGAGGTTCCAGGAGGCAGTGAGGACCAGCATCACTTTTCCCCGCTGGCACCTTTGCTGTGGCAGCAAAAGCTGGACGTTTGTCTTTTTTGCTCCGGAGGGCGCCGAAAGTGAAAACAAGTGCTTTTGAGGATGGAGTCCGCAGGAAAGCAGAGAGGGCCAAATTGTGTGGTGCATTTGAAGAGGTTCCAGGAGGCAGTGAGGACCAGCATCACTTTTCCCCGCTGGCACCTTTGCTGTGGCAGCAAAAGCTGGACGTTTGTCTTTTTTGCTCCGGAGGGCGCCGAAAGTGAAAACAGGTGCTTTTGAGGATGGAGTCCGCAGGAAAGCAGAGAGGGCCAAATTGTGTGGTGCATTTGAAGAGGTTCCAGGAGGCAATGAGGACCAGCATCACTTTTCCCCGCTGGCACCTTTGCTGTGGCAGCAAAAGCTGGACGTTTGTCTTTTTTGCTCCGGAGGATGCCGAAAGCGAAAACAGGTGCTTTTGAGGATGGAGTCGGCAGGAAAGCAGAGAGGGCCAAATTGTCTGGGGCATTTGAAGAGGTTCCAGGAGGCAGTGAGGACCAGCATCACTTTTCCCCGCTGGCACCTTTGCTGTGGCAGCAAAAGCTGGACGTTTGTCTTTTTTGCTCCGGAGGGCGCTGAAAGTGAAAAAAGGTACTTTTGAGGATGGAGTCGGCAGGAAAGCAGAGAGGGCCAAATTGTCTGGGGCATTTGAAGAGGTTCCAGGAGGCAGTGAGGACCAGCATCACTTTTCCCCGCTGGCACTTTTGCTGTGGCAGCAAAAGCTGGACGTTTGTCTTTTTTTTCTCCGGAGGATGCCGAAAGCGAAAACAGGTGCTTTTGAGGATGGAGTCCGCAGGAAAGCAGAGAGGGCCAAATTGTGTGGTGCATTTGAAGAGGTTCCAGGAGGCAGTGAGGACCAGCATCACTTTTCCCCGCTGGCACCTTTGCTGTGGCAGCAAAAGCTGGACGTTTGTCTTTTTTGCTCCGGAGGGCGCCGAAAGTGAAAACAGGTGCTTTTGAGGATGGAGTCCGCAGGAAAGCAGAGAGGGCCAAATTGTCTGTGGCATTTGAAGAGGTTCCAGGAGGCAGTGAGGACCAGCATCACTTTTCCCCGCTGGCACCTTTGCTGTGGCAGCAAAAGCTGGACGTTTGTCTTTTTTGCTCCGGAGGGCGCCGAAAGTGAAAACAAGTGCTTTTGAGGATGGAGTCCGCAGGAAAGCAGAGAGGGCCAAATTGTGTGGTGCATTTGAAGAGGTTCCAGGAGGCAGTGAGGACCAGCATCACTTTTCCCCGCTGGCACCTTTGCTGTGGCAGCAAAAGCTGGACGTTTGTCTTTTTTGCTCCGGAGGGCGCCGAAAGTGAAAACAAGTGCTTTTGAGGTTGGAGTCCGCAGGAAAGCAGAGAGGGCCAAATTGTGTGGTGCATTTGAAGAGGTTCCAGGAGGCAGTGAGGACCAGCATCACTTTTCCCCGCTGGCACCTTTGCTGTGGCAGCAAAAGCTGGACGTTTGTCTTTTTTGTTCCGGAGGGCGCCGAAAGTGAAAACAAGTGCTTTTGAGGATGGGGTCCGCAGGAAAGCAGAGAGGGCCAAATTGTGTGGTGCATTTGAAGAGGTTCCAAGAGGCAGTGAGGACCAGCATCACTTTTCCCCGCTGGCACCTTTGCTGTGGCAGCAAAAGCTGGACGTTTGTCTTTTTTGCTCCGGAGGGCGCCGAAAGTGAAAACAGGTGCTTTTGAGGATGGAGTCCGCAGGAAAGCAGAGAGGGCCAAATTGTCTGTGGCATTTGAAGAGGTTCCAGGAGGCAGTGAGGACCAGCATCACTTTTCCCCGCTGGCACCTTTGCTGTGGCAGCAAAAGCTGGACGTTTGTCTTTTTTGCTCCGGAGGATGCCGAAAGCGAAAACAGGTGCTTTTGAGGATGGAGTCCGCAGGAAAGCAGAGAGGGCCAAATTGTGTGGTGCATTTGAAGAGGTTCCAGGAGGCAGTGAGGACCAGCATCACTTTTCCCCGCTGGCACCTTTGCTGTGGCAGCAAAAGCTGGACGTTTGTCTTTTTTGCTCCGGAGGGCGCCGAAAGTGAAAACAAGTGCTTTTGAGGATGGAGTCCGCAGGAAAGCAGAGAGGGCCAAATTGTGTGGTGCATTTGAAGAGGTTCCAGGAGGCAGTGAGGACCAGCATCACTTTTCCCCGCTGGCACCTTTGCTGTGGCAGCAAAAGCTGGACGTTTGTCTTTTTTGCTCCGGAGGGCGCCGAAAGTGAAAACAGGTGCTTTTGAGGATGGAGTCCGCAGGAAAGCAGAGAGGGCCAAATTGTGTGGTGCATTTGAAGAGGTTCCAGGAGGCAATGAGGACCAGCATCACTTTTCCCCGCTGGCACCTTTGCTGTGGCAGCAAAAGCTGGACGTTTGTCTTTTTTGCTCCGGAGGATGCCGAAAGCGAAAACAGGTGCTTTTGAGGATGGAGTCCGCAGGAAAGCAGAGAGGGCCAAATTGTCTGGGGCATTTGAAGAGGTTCCAGGAGGCAGTGAGGACCAGCATCACTTTTCCCCGCTGGCACCTTTGCTGTGGCAGCAAAAGCTGGACGTTTGTCTTTTTTGCTCCGGAGGGCGCTGAAAGTGAAAAAAGGTACTTTTGAGGATGGAGTCGGCAGGAAAGCAGAGAGGGCCAAATTGTCTGGGGCATTTGAAGAGGTTCCAGGAGGCAGTGAGGACCAGCATCACTTTTCCCCGCTGGCACTTTTGCTGTGGCAGCAAAAGCTGGACGTTTGTCTTTTTTGCTCCGGAGGATGCCGAAAGCGAAAACAGGTGCTTTTGAGGATGGAGTCCGCAGGAAAGCAGAGAGGGCCAAATTGTGTGGTGCATTTGAAGAGGTTCCAGGAGGCAGTGAGGACCAGCATCACTTTTCCCCGCTGGCACCTTTGCTGTGGCAGCAAAAGCTGGACGTTTGTCTTTTTTGCTCCGGAGGGCGCCGAAAGTGAAAACAGGTGCTTTTGAGGATGGAGTCCGCAGGAAAGCAGAGAGGGCCAAATTGTCTGTGGCATTTGAAGAGGTTCCAGGAGGCAGTGAGGACCAGCATCACTTTTCCCCGCTGGCACCTTTGCTGTGGCAGCAAAAGCTGGACGTTTGTCTTTTTTGCTCCGGAGGATGCCGAAAGCGAAAACAGGTGCTTTTGAGGATGGAGTCCGCAGGAAAGCAGAGAGGGCCAAATTGTGTGGTGCATTTGAAGAGGTTCCAGGAGGCAGTGAGGACCAGCATCACTTTTCCCCGCTGGCACCTTTGCTGTGGCAGCAAAAGCTGGACGTTTGTCTTTTTTGCTCCGGAGGGCGCCGAAAGTGAAAACAAGTGCTTTTGAGGATGGAGTCCGCAGGAAAGCAGAGAGGGCCAAATTGTGTGGTGCATTTGAAGAGGTTCCAGGAGGCAGTGAGGACCAGCATCACTTTTCCCCGCTGGCACCTTTGCTGTGGCAGCAAAAGCTGGACGTTTGTCTTTTTTGCTCCGGATGGCGCCGAAAGTGAAAACAGGTGCTTTTGAGGATGGAGTCGGCAGGAAAGCAGAGAGGGCCAAATTGTGTGGTGCATTTGAAGAGGTTCAAGGAGGCAGTGAGGACCAGCATCACTTTTCCCCGCTGGCACCTTTGCTGTGGCAGCAAAAGCTGGACGTTTGTCTTTTTTGCTCCGGAGGATGCCGAAAGCGAAAACAGGTGCTTTTGAGGATGGAGTCCGCAGGAAAGCAGAGAGGGCCAAATTGTCTGGGGCATTTGAAGAGGTTCCAGGAGGCAGTGAGGACCAGCATCACTTTTCCCCGCTGCCACCTTTGCTGTGGCAGCAAAAGCGGGACGTTTGTCTTTTTTGCTCCGGAGGGCGCCGAAAGTGAAAACAGGTGCTTTTGAGGATGGAGTCCGCAGGAAAGCAGAGAGGGCCAAATTGTGTGGTGCATTTGAAGAGGTTCCAGGAGGCAATGAGGACCAGCATCACTTTTCCCCGCTGGCACCTTTGCTGTGGCAGCAAAAGCTGGACGTTTGTCTTTTTTGCTCCGGAGGATGCCGAAAGCGAAAACAGGTGCTTTTGAGGATGGAGTCCGCAGGAAAGCAGAGAGGGCCAAATTGTCTGGGGCATTTGAAGAGGTTCCAGGAGGCAGTGAGGACCAGCATCACTTTTCCCCGCTGGCACCTTTGCTGTGGCAGCAAAAGCTGGACGTTTGTCTTTTTTGCTCCGGAGGGCGCTTAAAGTGAAAAAAGGTACTTTTGAGGATGGAGTCGGCAGGAAAGCAGAGAGGGCCAAATTGTCTGGGGCATTTGAAGAGGTTCCAGGAGGCAGTGAGGACCAGCATCACTTTTCCCCGCTGGCACTTTTGCTGTGGCAGCAAAAGCTGGACGTTTGTCTTTTTTGCTCCGGAGGATGCCGAAAGCGAAAACAGGTGCTTTTGAGGATGGAGTCCGCAGGAAAGCAGAGAGGGCCAAATTGTGTGGTGCATTTGAAGAGGTTCCAGGAGGCAGTGAGGACCAGCATCACTTTTCCCCGCTAGCACTTTTGCTGTGGCAGCAAAAGCTGGACGTTTGTCTTTTTTGCTCCGGAGGATGCCGAAAGCGAAAACAGGTGCTTTTGAGGATGGAGTCCGCAGGAAAGCAGAGAGGGCCAAATTGTGTGGTGCATTTGAAGAGGTTCCAGGAGGCAGTGAGGACCAGCATCACTTTTCCCCGCTGGCACCTTTGCTGTGGCAGCAAAAGCTGGACGTTTGTCTTTTTTGCTCCGGAGGGCGCCGAAAGTGAAAACAGGTGCTTTTGAGGATGGAGTCCGCAGGAAAGCAGAGAGGGCCAAATTGTGTGGTGCATTTGAAGAGGTTCCAGGAGGCAGTGAGGACCAGCATCACTTTTCCCCGCTGGCACCTTTGCTGTGGCAGCAAAAGCTGGACGTTTGTCTTTTTTGCTCCGGAGGGCGCCGAAAGTGAAAACAGGTGCTTTTGAGGATGGAGTCCGCAGGAAAGCAGAGAGGGCCAAATTGTGTGGTGCATTTGAAGAGGTTCCAGGAGGCAGTGAGGACCAGCATCACTTTTCCCCGCTGGCACCTTTGCTGTGGCAGCAAAAGCTGGACGTTTGTCTTTTTTGCTCCGGAGGGCGCCGAAAGTGAAAACAGGTGCTTTTGAGGATGGAGTCCGCAGGAAAGCAGAGAGGGCCAAATTGTGTGGTGCATTTGAAGAGGTTCCAGGAGGCAGTGAGGACCAGCATCACTTTTCCCCGCTGGCACCTTTGCTGTGGCAGCAAATGCTGGACGTTTGTCTTTTTTGCTCCGGAGGGCGCCGAAAGTGAAAACAAGTGCTTTTGAGGATGGAGTCCGCAGGAAAGCAGAGAGGGCCAAATTGTCTGGTGCATTTGAAGAGGTTCCAGGAGGCAGTGAGGACCAGCATCACTTTTCCCCGCTGGCACCTTTGCTGTGGCAGCAAAAGCTGGACGTTTGTCTTTTTTGCTCCGGAGAACGCCGAAAGTGAAAACAAGTGCTTTTGAGGATGGAGTCCGCAGGAAAGCAGAGAGGGCCAAATTGTCTGGGGCATTTGAAGAGGTTCCAGGAGGCAGTGAGGACCAGCATCACTTTTCCCCGCTGGCACATTTGCTGTGGCAGCAAAAGCTGGACGTTTGTCTTTTTTACTCCGGAGTTTGCCGAAAGCGAAAACAGGTGCTTTTGAGGATGGAGTCCGCAGGAAAGCAGAGAGGGCCAAATTGTGTGGTGCATTTGAAGAGGTTCCAGGAGGCAGTGAGGACCAGCATCACTTTTCCCCGCTGGCACCTTTGCTGTGGCAGCAAAAGCTGGACGTTTGTCTTTTTTGCTCCGGAGGGCGCCGAAAGTGAAAACAAGTGCTTTTGAGGATGGAGTCCGCAGGAAAGCAGAGAGGGCCAAATTGTGTGGTGCATTTGAAGAGGTTCCAGGAGGCAGAGAGGACCAGCATCACTTTTCCCCGCTGGCACCTTTGCTGTGGCAGCAAAAGCTGGACGTTTGTCTTTTTTGCTCCGGAGGGCGCCGAAATTGAAAACAGGTGCTTTTGTGGATGGAGTCCGCAGGAAAGCAGAGAGGGCCAAATTGTGTGGTGCATTTGAAGAGGTTCCAGGAGGCAATGAGGACCAGCATCACTTTTCCCCGCTGGCACCTTTGCTGTGGCATCAAAAGCTGGACGTTTGTCTTTTTTGCTCCGGAGGGCGCCGAAAGTGAAAACAAGTGCTTTTGAGGATGGAGTCCGCAGGAAAGCAGAGAGGGCCAAATTGTGTGGTGCATTTGAAGAGGTTCCAGGAGGCAGTGAGGACCAGCATCACTTTTCCCCGCTGGCACCTTTGCTGTGGCAGCAAAAGCTGGACGTTTGTCTTTTTTGCTCCGGAGGGCGCCGAAAGTGAAAACAGGTGCTTTTGAGGATGGAGTCCGCAGGAAAGCAGAGAGGGCCAAATTGTGTGGTGCATTTGAAGAGGTTCCAGGAGGCAGTGAGGACCAGCATCACTTTTCCCCGCTGGCACCTTTGCTGTGGCAGCAAATGCTGGACGTTTGTCTTTTTTGCTCCGGAGGGCGCCGAAAGTGAAAACAAGTGCTTTTGAGGATGGAGTCCGCAGGAAAGCAGAGAGGGCCAAATTGTCTGGGGCATTTGAAGAGGTTCCAGGAGGCAGTGAGGACCAGCATCACTTTTCCCCGCTAGCACCTTTGCTGTGGCAGCAAAAGCTGGACGTTTGTCTTTTTTGCTCCGGAGGATGCCGAAAGCGAAAACAGGTGCTTTTGAGGATGGAGTCGGCAGGAAAGCAGAGAGGGCCAAATTGTGTGGTGCATTTGAAGAGGTTCCAGGAGGCAGTGAGGACCAGCATCACTTTTCCCCGCTGGCACCTTTGCTGTGGCAGCAAAAGCTGGACGTTTGTCTTTTTTGCTCCGGAGGGCGCCGAAAGAGAAAACAGGTTCTTTTGAGGATGGAGTCCGCAGGAAAGCAGAGAGGGCCAAATTGTGTGGTGCATTTGAAGAGGTTCCAGGAGGCAGTGAGGACCAGCATCACTTTTCCCCGCTGGCACCTTTGCTGTGGCAGCAAAAGCTGGACGTTTGTCTTTTTTGCTCCGGAGGGCGCCGAAAGTGAAAACAAGTGCTTTTGAGGATGGAGTCCGCAGGAAAGCAGAGAGGGCCAAATTGTCTGGGGCATTTGAAGAGGTTCCAGGAGGCAGTGAGGACCAGCATCACTTTTCCCCGCTGGCACCTTTGCTGTGGCAGCAAAAGCTGGACGTTTGTCTTTTTTGCTCCGGAGGGCGCCGAAAGTGAAAACAGGTGCTTTTGAGGATGGAGTCCGCAGGAAAGCAGAGAGGGCCAAATTGTGTGGTGCATTTGAAGAGGTTCCAGGAGGCAGTGAGGACCAGCATCACTTTTCCCCGCTGGCACCTTTGCTGTGGCAGCAAAAGCTGGACGTTTGTCTTTTTTGCTCCGGAGGGCGCCGAAAGTGAAAACAAGTGCTTTTGAGGATGGAGTCCGCAGGAAAGCAGAGAGGGCCAAATTGTCTGGGGCATTTGAAGAGGTTCCAGGAGGCAGTGAGGACCAGCATCACTTTTCCCCGCTGGCACCTTTGCTGTGGCAGCAAAAGCTGGACGTTTGTCTTTTTTGCTCCGGAGAACGCCGAAAGTGAAAACAAGTGCTTTTGAGGATGGAGTCCGCAGGAAAGCAGAGAGGGCCAAATTGTCTGGGGCATTTGAAGAGGTTCCAGGAGGCAGTGAGGACCAGCATCACTTTTCCCCGCTGGCACATTTGCTGTGGCAGCAAAAGCTGGACGTTTGTCTTTTTTGCTCCGGAGGGCGCCGAAAGTGAAAACAGGTGCTTTTGAGGATGGAGTCCGCAGGAAAGCAGAGAGGGCCAAATTGTGTGGTGCATTTGAAGAGGTTCCAGGAGGCAATGAGGACCAGCATCACTTTTCCCCGCTGGCACCTTTGCTGTGGCAGCAAAAGCTGGACGTTTGTCTTTTTTGCTCCGGAGTATGCCGAAAGCGAAAACAGGTGCTTTTGAGGATGGAGTCCGCAGGAAAGCAGAGAGGGCCAAATTGTGTGGTGCATTTGAAGAGGTTCCAGGAGGCAGAGAGGACCAGCATCACTTTTCCCCGCTGGCACCTTTGCTGGGGCAGCAAAAGCTGGACGTTTGTCTTTTTTGCTCCGGAGGTTGCCGAAAGCGAAAACAAGTGCTTTTGAGGATGGAGTCCGCAGGAAAGCAGAGAGGGCCAAATTGTGTGGTGCATTTGAAGAGGTTCCAGGAGGCAGTGAGGACCAGCATCACTTTTCCCCGCTGGCACCTTTGCTGTGGCAGCAAAAGCTGGACGTTTGTCTTTTTTACTCCCGAGGGCGTCGAAAGTGAAAAAAGGTACTTTTGAGGATGGAGTCGGCAGGAAAGCAGAGAGGGCCAAATTGTGTGGTGCATTTGAAGAGGTTCCAGGAGGCAGTGAGGACCAGCATCACTTTTCCCCGCTGGCACCTTTGCTGTGGCAGCAAAAGCTGGACGTTTGTCTTTTTTGCTCCGGAGGATGCCGAAAGCGAAAACAGGTGCTTTTGAGGATGGAGTCCGCAGGAAAGCAGAGAGGGCCAAATTGTGTTGTGCATTTGAAGAGGTTTCAGGAGGCAGTGAGGACCAGCATCACTTTTCCCCGCTGGCACCTTTGCTGTGGCAGCAAAAGCTGGACGTTTGTCTTTTTTGCTCCGGAGGGCGCCGAAAGTGAAAACAAGTGCTTTTGAGGATGGAGTCCGCAGGAAAGCAGAGAGGGCCAAATTGTGTGGTGCATTTGAAGAGGTTCCAGGAGGCAGAGAGGACCAGCATCACTTTTCCCCGCTGGCACCTTTGCTGGGGCAGCAAAAGCTGGACGTTTGTCTTTTTTGCTCCGGAGGGCGCCGAAAGTGAAAACAAGTGCTTTTGAGGATGGAGTCCGCAGGAAAGCAGAGAGGGCCAAATTGTCTGGGGCATTTGAAGAGGTTCCAGGAGGCAGTGAGGACCAGCATCACTTTTCCCCGCTGGCACCTTTGCTGTGGCAGCAAAAGCTGGACGTTTGTCTTTTTTGCTCCGGAGTATGCCGAAAGAGAAAACAGGTGCTTTTGAGGATGGAGTCCGCAGGAAAGCAGAGAGGGCCAAATTGTGTGGTGCATTTGAAGAGGTTCCAGGAGGCAGTGAGGACCAGCATCACTTTTCCCCGCTAGCACCTTTGCTGTGGCAGCAAAAGCTGGAAGTTTGTCTTTTTTGCTCCGGAGTATGCCGAAAGCGAAAACAGGTGCTTTTGAGGATGGAGTCCGCAGGAAAGCAGAGAGGGCCAAATTGTGTGGTGCATTTGAAGAGGTTCCAGGAGGCAGTGAGGACCAGCATCACTTTTCCCCGCTGGCACCTTTGCTGTGGCAGCAAAAGCTGGACGTTTGTCTTTTTTGCTCCGGAGGTTGCCGAAAGCGAAAACAAGTGCTTTTGAGGATGGAGTCCGCAGGAAAGCAGAGAGGGCCAAATTGTGTGGTGCATTTGAAGAGGTTCCAGGAGGCAGTGAGGACCAGCATCACTTTTCCCCGCTGGCACCTTTGCTGTGGCAGCAAAAGCTGGACGTTTGTCTTTTTTACTCCCGAGGGCGTCGAAAGTGAAAAAAGGTACTTTTGAGGATGGAGTCGGCAGGAAAGCAGAGAGGGCCAAATTGTGTGGTGCATTTGAAGAGGTTCCAGGAGGCAGTGAGGACCAGCATCACTTTTCCCCGCTGGCACCTTTGCTGTGGCAGCAAAAGCTGGACGTTTCTCTTTTTTGCTCCGGAGGATGCCGAAAGCGAAAACAGGTGCTTTTGAGGATGGAGTCCGCAGGAAAGCAGAGAGGGCCAAATTGTCTGGGGCATTTGAAGAGGTTCCAGGAGGCAGTGAGGACCAGCATCACTTTTCCCCGCTAGCACCTTTGCTGTGGCAGCAAAAGCTGGACGTTTGTCTTTTTTGCTCCGGAGGATGCCGAAAGCGAAAACAGGTGCTTTTGAGGATGGAGTCCGCAGGAAAGCAGAGAGGGCCAAATTGTGTGGTGCATTTGAAGAGGTTCCAGGAGGCAGTGAGGACCAGCATCACTTTTCCCCGCTGGCACCTTTGCTGTGGCAGCAAAAGCTGGACGTTTGTCTTTTTTGCTCCGGAGGGCGCCGAAAGTGAAAACAAGTGCTTTTGAGGATGGAGTCCGCAGGAAAGCAGAGAGGGCCAAATTGTCTGGGGCATTTGAAGAGGTTCCAGGAGGCAGAGAGGACCAGCATCACTTTTCCCCGCTGGCACCTTTGCTGGGGCAGCAAAAGCTGGACGTTTGTCTTTTTTGCTCCGGAGGGCGCCGAAAGTGAAAACAAGTGCTTTTGAGGATGGAGTCCGCAGGAAAGCAGAGAGGGCCAAATTGTCTGGGGCATTTGAAGAGGTTCCAGGAGGCAGTGAGGACCAGCATCACTTTTCCCCGCTGGCACCTTTGCTGTGGCAGCAAAAGCTGGAAGTTTGTCTTTTTTGCTCCGGAGGATGCCGAAAGCGAAAACAGGTGCTTTTGAGGATGGAGTCCGCAGGAAAGCAGAGAGGGCCAAATTGTGTGGTGCATTTGAAGAGGTTCCAGGAGGCAGTGAGGACCAGCATCACTTTTCCCCGCTAGCACCTTTGCTGTGGCAGCAAAAGCTGGACGTTTGTCTTTTTTGCTCCGGAGGATGCCGAAAGCGAAAACAGGTGCTTTTGAGGATGGAGTCCGCAGGAAAGCAGAGAGGGCCAAATTGTGTGGTGCATTTGAAGAGGTTCCAGGAGGCAGAGAGGACCAGCATCACTTTTCCCCGCTGGCACCTTTGCTGGGGCAGCAAAAGCTGGACGTTTGTCTTTTTTGCTCCGGAGGGCGCCGAAAGTGAAAACAAGTGCTTTTGAGGATGGAGTCCGCAGGAAAGCAGAGAGGGCCAAATTGTCTGGGGCATTTGAAGAGGTTCCAGGAGGCAGTGAGGACCAGCATCACTTTTCCCCGCTGGCACCTTTGCTGTGGCAGCAAAAGCTGGACGTTTGTCTTTTTTGCTCCGGAGGATGCCGAAAGAGAAAACAGGTGCTTTTGAGGATGGAGTCCGCAGGAAAGCAGAGAGGGCCAAATTGTGTGGTGCATTTGAAGAGGTTCCAGGAGGCAGTGAGGACCAGCATCACTTTTCCCCGCTAGCACCTTTGCTGTGGCAGCAAAAGCTGGAAGTTTGTCTTTTTTGCTCCGGAGTATGCCGAAAGCGAAAACAGGTGCTTTTGAGGATGGAGTCGGCAGGAAAGCAGAGAGGGCCAAATTGTGTGGTGCATTTGAAGAGGTTCCAGGAGGCAGTGAGGACCAGCATCACTTTTCCCCGCTGGCACCTTTGCTGTGGCAGCAAAAGCTGGACGTTTGTCTTTTTTGCTCCGGAGTATGCCGAAAGAGAAAACAGGTGCTTTTGAGGATGGAGTCCGCAGGAAAGCAGAGAGGGCCAAATTGTGTGGTGCATTTGAAGAGGTTCCAGGAGGCAGTGAGGACCAGCATCACTTTTCCCCGCTAGCACCTTTGCTGTGGCAGCAAAAGCTGGAAGTTTGTCTTTTTTGCTCCGGAGTATGCCGAAAGCGAAAACAGGTGCTTTTGAGGATGGAGTCCGCAGGAAAGCAGAGAGGGCCAAATTGTGTGGTGCATTTGAAGAGGTTCCAGGAGGCAGAGAGGACCAGCATCACTTTTCCCCGCTGGCACCTTTGCTGGGGCAGCAAAAGCTGGACGTTTGTCTTTTTTACTCCCGAGGGCGTCGAAAGTGAAAAAAGGTACTTTTGAGGATGGAGTCGGCAGGAAAGCAGAGAGGGCCAAATTGTGTGGTGCATTTGAAGAGGTTCCAGGAGGCAGTGAGGACCAGCATCACTTTTCCCCGCTGGCACCTTTGCTGTGGCAGCAAAAGCTGGACGTTTCTCTTTTTTGCTCCGGAGGATGCCGAAAGCGAAAACAGGTGCTTTTGAGGATGGAGTCGGCAGGAAAGCAGAGAGGGCCAAATTGTCTGGGGCATTTGAAGAGGTTCCAGGAGGCAGTGAGGACCAGCATCACTTTTCCCCGCTAGCACCTTTGCTGTGGCAGCAAAAGCTGGACGTTTGTCTTTTTTGCTCCGGAGGATGCCGAAAGCGAAAACAGGTGCTTTTGAGGATGGAGTCCGCAGGAAAGCAGAGAGGGCCAAATTGTGTTGTGCATTTGAAGAGGTTTCAGGAGGCAGTGAGGACCAGCATCACTTTTCCCCGCTGGCACCTTTGCTGTGGCAGCAAAAGCTGGACGTTTGTCTTTTTTGCTCCGGAGGGCGCCGAAAGTGAAAACAAGTGCTTTTGAGGATGGAGTCCGCAGGAAAGCAGAGAGGGCCAAATTGTGTGGTGCATTTGAAGAGGTTCCAGGAGGCAGAGAGGACCAGCATCACTTTTCCCCGCTGGCACCTTTGCTGGGGCAGCAAAAGCTGGACGTTTGTCTTTTTTGCTCCGGAGGGCGCCGAAAGTGAAAACAAGTGCTTTTGAGGATGGAGTCCGCAGGAAAGCAGAGAGGGCCAAATTGTCTGGGGCATTTGAAGAGGTTCCAGGAGGCAGTGAGGACCAGCATCACTTTTCCCCGCTGGCACCTTTGCTGTGGCAGCAAAAGCTGGACGTTTGTCTTTTTTGCTCCGGAGTATTCCGAAAGAGAAAACAGGTGCTTTTGAGGATGGAGTCCGCAGGAAAGCAGAGAGGGCCAAATTGTGTGGTGCATTTGAAGAGGTTCCAGGAGGCAGTGAGGACCAGCATCACTTTTCCCCGCTAGCACCTTTGCTGTGGCAGCAAAAGCTGGAAGTTTGTCTTTTTTGCTCCGGAGTATGCCGAAAGCGAAAACAGGTGCTTTTGAGGATGGAGTCCGCAGGAAAGCAGAGAGGGCCAAATTGTGTGGTGCATTTGAAGAGGTTCCAGGAGGCAGTGAGGACCAGCATCACTTTTCCCCGCTGGCACCTTTGCTGTGGCAGCAAAAGCTGGACGTTTGTCTTTTTTGCTCCGGAGTATGCCGAAAGAGAAAACAGGTGCTTTTGAGGATGGAGTCCGCAGGAAAGCAGAGAGGGCCAAATTGTGTGGTGCATTTGAAGAGGTTCCAGGAGGCAGTGAGGACCAGCATCACTTTTCCCCGCTAGCACCTTTGCTGTGGCAGCAAAAGCTGGAAGTTTGTCTTTTTTGCTCCGGAGTATGCCGAAAGCGAATACAGGTGCTTTTGAGGATGGAGTCCGCAGGAAAGCAGAGAGGGCCAAATTGTGTGGTGCATTTGAAGAGGTTCCAGGAGGCAGAGAGGACCAGCATCACTTTTCCCCGCTGGCACCTTTGCTGGGGCAGCAAAAGCTGGACGTTTGTCTTTTTTGCTCCGGAGGTTGCCGAAAGCGAAAACAAGTGCTTTTGAGGATGGAGTCCGCAGGAAAGCAGAGAGGGCCAAATTGTGTGGTGCATTTGAAGAGGTTCCAGGAGGCAGTGAGGACCAGCATCACTTTTCCCCGCTGGCACCTTTGCTGTGGCAGCAAAAGCTGGACGTTTGTCTTTTTTACTCCCGAGGGCGTCGAAAGTGAAAAAAGGTACTTTTGAGGATGGAGTCGGCAGGAAAGCAGAGAGGGCCAAATTGTGTGGTGCATTTGAAGAGGTTCCAGGAGGCAGTGAGGACCAGCATCACTTTTCCCCGCTGGCACCTTTGCTGTGGCAGCAAAAGCTGGACGTTTCTCTTTTTTGCTCCGGAGGATGCCGAAAGCGAAAACAGGTGCTTTTGAGGATGGAGTCCGCAGGAAAGCAGAGAGGGCCAAATTGTCTGGGGCATTTGAAGAGGTTCCAGGAGGCAGTGAGGACCAGCATCACTTTTCCCCGCTAGCACCTTTGCTGTGGCAGCAAAAGCTGGACGTTTGTCTTTTTTGCTCCGGAGGATGCCGAAAGCGAAAACAGGTGCTTTTGAGGATGGAGTCCGCAGGAAAGCAGAGAGGGCCAAATTGTGTGGTGCATTTGAAGAGGTTCCAGGAGGCAGTGAGGACCAGCATCACTTTTCCCCGCTGGCACCTTTGCTGTGGCAGCAAAAGCTGGACGTTTGTCTTTTTTGCTCCGGAGGGCGCCGAAAGTGAAAACAAGTGCTTTTGAGGATGGATTCCGCAGGAAAGCAGAGAGGGCCAAATTGTCTGGGGCATTTGAAGAGGTTCCAGGAGGCAGAGAGGACCAGCATCACTTTTCCCCGCTGGCACCTTTGCTGGGGCAGCAAAAGCTGGACGTTTGTCTTTTTTGCTCCGGAGGGCGCCGAAAGTGAAAACAAGTGCTTTTGAGGATGGAGTCCGCAGGAAAGCAGAGAGGGCCAAATAATGTGGGGCATTTGAAGAGGTTCCAGGAGGCAGTGAGGACCAGCATCACTTTTCCCCGCTGGCACCTTTGCTGTGGCAGCAAAAGCTGGACGTTTGTCTTTTTTGCTCCGGAGGATGCCGAAAGCGAAAACAGGTGCTTTTGAGGATGGAGTCCGCAGGAAAGCAGAGAGGGCCAAATTGTGTGGTGCATTTGAAGAGGTTCCAGGAGGCAGTGAGGACCAGCATCACTTTTCCCCGCTAGCACCTTTGCTGTGGCAGCAAAAGCTGGAAGTTTGTCTTTTTTGCTCCGGAGTATGCCGAAAGCGAAAACAGGTGCTTTTGAGGATGGAGTCCGCAGGAAAGCAGAGAGGGCCAAATTGTGTGGTGTATTTGAAGAGGTTCCAGGAGGCAGTGAGGACCAGCATCACTTTTCCCCGCTGGCACCTTTGCTGTGGCAGCAAAAGCTGGACGTTTGTCTTTTTTGCTCCGGAGGGCGCCGAAAGTGAAAACAAGTGCTTTTGAGGATGGAGTCCGCAGGAAAGCAGAGAGGGCCAAATTGTGTGGTGCATTTGAAGAGGTTCCAGGAGGCAGTGAGGACCAGCATCACTTTTCCCCGCTGGCACCTTTGCTGTGGCAGCAAAAGCTGGACGTTTGTCTTTTTTGCTCCGGAGGATGCCGAAAGCGAAAACAGGTGCTTTTGAGGATGGAGTCCGCAGGAAAGCAGAGAGGGCCAAATTGTCTGGGGCATTTGAAGAGGTTCCAGGAGGCAGTGAGAACCAGCATCACTTTTCCCCGCTGGCACCTTTGCTGTGGCAGCAAAAGCTGGACGTTTGTCTTTTTTGCTCCGGAGGGCGCCGAAAGTGAAAACAAGTGCTTTTGAGGATGGAGTCCGCAGGAAAGCAGAGAGGGCCAAATTGTGTGGTGCATTTGAAGAGGTTCCAGGAGGCAGTGAGGACCAGCATCACTTTTCCCCGCTGGCACCTTTGCTGTGGCAGCAAAAGCTGGACGTTTGTCTTTTTTGCTCCGGAGAATGCCGAAAGTGAAAACAAGTGCTTTTGAGGATGGAGTCCGTAGGAAAGCAGAGAGGGCCAAATTGTGTGGTGCATTTGAAGAGGTTCCAGGAGGCAGTGAGGACCAGCATCACTTTTCCCCGCTGGCACCTTTGCTGTGGCAGCAAAAGCTGGACGTTTGTCTTTTTTTTCTCCGGAGGATGCCGAAAGCGAAAACAGGTGCTTTTGAGGATGGAGTCCGCAGGAAAGCAGAGAGGGCCAAATTGTCTGGGGAATTTGAAGAGGTTCCAGGAGGCAGTGAGGACCAGCATCACTTTTCCCCGCTGGCACCTTTGCTGTGGCAGCAAAAGCTGGACGTTTGTCTTTTTTGCTCCGGAGGGCGCCGAAAGTGAAAACAGGTGCTTTTGAGGATGGAGTCCGCAGGAAAGCAGAGAGGGCCAAATTGTCTGGGGCATTTGAAGAGGTTCCAGGAGGCAGTGAGGACCAGCATCACTTTTCCCCGCTGGCACCTTTGCTGTGGCAGCAAAAGCTGGACGTTTGTCTTTTTTGCTCCGAAGGGCGCTGAAAGCGAAAACAGGTGCTTTTGAGGATGGAGTCCGCAGGAAAGCAGAGAGGGCCAAATTGTGTGGTGCATTTGAAGAGGTTCCAGGAGGCAGTGAGGACCAGCATCACTTTTCCCCGCTGGCACCTTTGCTGTGGCAGCAAAAGCTGGACGTTTGTCTTTTTGCTCCGGAGAATGCCGAAAGTGAAAACAAGTGCTTTTGAGGATGGAGTCCGTAGGAAAGCAGAGAGGGCCAAATTGTGTGGTGCATTTGAAGAGGTTCCAGGAGGCAGTGAGGACCAGCATCACTTTTCCCCGCTGGCACCTTTGCTGTGGCAGCAAAAGCTGGACGTTTCTCTTTTTTGCTCCGGAGGATGCCGAAAGCGAAAACAGGTGCTTTTGAGGATGGAGTCCGCAGGAAAGCAGAGAGGGCCAAATTGTCTGGGGCATTTGAAGAGGTTCCAGGAGGCAGTGAGGACCAGCATCACTTTTCCCCGCTGGCACCTTTGCTGTGGCAGCAAAAGCTGGACGTTTGTCTTTTTTGCTCCGAAGGGCGCTGAAAGCGAAAACAGGTGCGTTTGAGGATGGAGTCCGCAGGAAAGCAGAGAGGGCCAAATTGTGTGGTGCATTTGAAGAGGTTCCAGGAGGCAGTGAGGACCAGCATCACTTTTCCCCGCTGGCACCTTTGTTGTGGCAGCAAAAGCTGGACGTTTGTCTTTTTTGCTCCGGAGAATGCCGAAAGTGAAAACAAGTGCTTTTGAGGATGGAGTCCGTAGGAAAGCAGAGAGGGCCAAATTGTGTGGTGCATTTGAAGAGGTTCCAGGAGGCAGTGAGGACCAGCATCACTTTTCCCCGCTGGCACCTTTGCTGTGGCAGCAAAACCTGGACGTTTATATTTTTTGCTCCGGAGGATGCCGAAAGCGAAAACAGGTGCTTTTGAGGATGGAGTCCGCAGGAAAGCAGAGAGGGCCAAATTGTGTGGTGCATTTGAAGAGGTTCCAGGAGGCAGTGAGGACCAGCATCACTTTTCCCCGCTGGCACCTTTGCTGTGGCAGCAAAAGCTGGACGTTTGTCTTTTTTGCTCCGGAGGGCGCCGAAAGTGAAAACAAGTGCTTTTGAGGATGGAGTCCGCAGGAAAGCAGAGAGGGCCAAATTGTCTGGTGCATTTGAAGGTGTTCCAGGAGGCAGTGAGAACCAGCATTACTTTTCCCCGCTGGCACCTTTGCTGTGGCAGCAAAAGCTGGACGTTTGTCTTTTTTGCTCCGGAGGGCGCCGAAAGTGAAAACAAGTGCTTTTGAGGATGGAGTCCGCAGGAAAGCAGAGAGGGCCAAATTGTCTGGGGCATTTGAAGAGGTTCCAGGAGGCAGTGAGGACCAGCATCACTTTTCCCCGCTGGCACCTTTGCTGTGGCAGCAAAAGCTGGACGTTTGTCTTTTTTGCTCCGGAGTGCGCCGAAAGTGAAAACAGGTGCTTTTGAGGATGGAGTCGGCAGGAAAGCAGAGAGGGCCAAATTGTGTGGTGCATTTGAAGAGGTTCCAGGAGGCAGTGAGGACCAGCATCACTTTTCCCCGCTGGCACCTTTGCTGTGGCAGCAAAAGCTGGACGTTTTTTCTTTTTTGCTCCTGAGGATGCCGAAAGCGAAAACAGGTTCTTTTGAGGATGGAGTCGGCAGGAAAGCAGAGAGGGCCAAATTGTGTGGTGCATTTGAAGAGGTTCCAGGAGGCAGTGAGGACCAGCATCACTTTTCCCCGCTGGCACCTTTGCTGTGGCAGCAAAAGCTGGACGTTTGTCTTTTTTGCTCCGGAGGGCGCCGAAAGTGAAAACAGGTGCTTTTGAGGATGGAGTCCGCAGGAAAGCAGAGAGGGCCAAATTGTGTGGTGCATTTGAAGGTGTTCCAGGAGGCAGTGAGAACCAGCATTACTTTTCCCCGCTGGCACCTTTGCTGTGGCAGCAAAAGCTGGACGTTTGTCTTTTTTGCTCCGGAGGGCGCCGAAAGTTAAAACAAGTGCTTTTGAGGATGGAGTCCGCAGGAAAGCAGAGAGGGCCAAATTGTCTGTGGCATTTGAAGAGGTTCCAGGAGGCAGTGAGGACCAGCATCACTTTTCCCCGCTGGCACCTTTGCTGGGGCAGCAAAAGCTGGACGTTTGTCTTTTTTGCTCCGGAGGATGCCGAATGTGAAAACAAGAGCTTTTGAGGATGGAGTCCGTAGGAAAGCAGAGAGGGCCAAATTGTGTGGTGCATTTGAAGAGGTTCCAGGAGGCAGTGAGGACCAGCATCACTTTTCCCCGCTGGCACCTTTGCTGTGGCAGCAAAAGCTGGACGTTTGTCTTTTTTGCTCCGGAGGATGCCGAAAGCGAAAACAGGTGCTTTTGAGGATGGAGTCCGCAGGAAAGCAGAGAGGGCCAAATTGTGTGGTGCATTTGAAGAGGTTCCAGGAGGCAGTGAGGACCAGCATCACTTTTCCCCGCTGGCACCTTTGCTGTGGCAGCAAAAGCTGGACGTTTGTCTTTTTTGCTCCGGAGGGCGCCGAAAGTGAAAACAAGTGCTTTTGAGGATGGAGTCCGCAGGAAAGCAGAGAGGGCCAAATTGTCTGTGGCATTTGAAGAGGTTCCAGGAGGCAGTGAGGACCAGCATCACTTTTCCCCGCTGGCACCTTTGCTGTGGCAGCAAAAGCTGGACGTTTGTCTTTTTTGCTCCGGAGGATGCCGAGAGCGAAAACAGTTGCTTTTGAGGATGGAGTCCGCAGGAAAGCAGAGAGGGCCAAATTGTCTGTGGCATTTGAAGAGGTTCCAGGAGGCAGTGAGGACCAGCATCACTTTTCCCCGCTGGCACCTTTGCTGTGGCAGCAAAAGCTGGACGTTTGTCTTTTTTGCTCCGGAGGGCGCCGAAAGTGAAAACAGGTGCTTTTGAGGATGGAGTCGGCAGGAAAGCAGAGAGGGCCAAATTGTGTGGTGCATTTGAAGAGGTTCCAGGAGGCAGTGAGGACCAGCATCACTTTTCCCCGCTGGCACCTTTGCTGTGGCAGCAAAAGCTGGACCTTTGTCTTTTTTGCTCTGGAGGGCGCCGAAAGTGAAAACAAGTGCTTTTGAGGATGGAGTCGGCAGGAAAGCAGAGAGGGCCAAATTGTGTGGTGCATTTGAAGAGGTTCCAGGAGGCAGTGAGGACCAGCATCACTTTTCCCCGCTGGCACCTTTGCTGTGGCAGCAAAAGCTGGACGTTTGTCTTTTTTGCTCCTGAGGATGCCGAAAGCGAAAACAGGTTCTTTTGAGGATGGAGTCCGCAGGAAAGCAGAGAGGGCCAAATTGTGTGGTGCATTTGAAGAGGTTCCAGGAGGCAGTGAGGACCAGCCTCACTTTTCCCCGCTGGCACCTTTGCTGTGGCAGCAAAAGCTGGACGTTTGTCTTTTTTGCTCCGGAGGGCGCCGAAAGTGAAAACAAGTGCTTTTGAGGATGGAGTCCGCAGGAAAGCAGAGAGGGCCAAATTGTCTGGTGCATTTGAAGGTGTTCCAGGAGGCAGTGAGAACCAGCATTACTTTTCCCCGCTGGCACCTTTGCTGTGGCAGCAAAAGCTGGACGTTTGTCTTTTTTGCTCCGGAGGGCGCCGAAAGTGAAAACAAGTGCTTTTGAGGATGGAGTCCGCAGGAAAGCAGAGAGGGCCAAATTGTCTGTGGCATTTGAAGAGGTTCCAGGAGGCAGTGAGGACCAGCATCACTTTTCCCCGCTGGCACCTTTGCTGTGGCAGCAAAAGCTGGACGTTTGTCTTTTTTGCTCCGGAGGATGCCGAGAGCGAAAACAGGTGCTTTTGAGGATGGAGTCCGCAGGAAAGCAGAGAGGGCCAAATTGTCTGTGGCATTTGAAGAGGTTCCAGGAGGCAGTGAGGACCAGCATCACTTTTCCTTGCTGGCACCTTTGCTGTGGCAGCAAAAGCTGGACGTTTGTCTTTTTTTGCTCCGGAGGGCGCCGAAAGTGAAAACAAGTGCTTTTGAGGATGGAGTCCGCAGGAAAGCAGAGAGGGCCAAATTGTGTGGTGCATTTGAAGATGTTCCAGGAGGCAGTGAGGACCAGCATCACTTTTCCCCGCTGGCACCTTTGCTGTGGCAGCAAAAGCTGGACGTTTGTTTTTTTGCTCCGGAGTGCGCCGAAAGTGAAAACAGGTGCTTTTGAGGATGGAGTCGGCAGGAAAGCAGAGAGGGCCAAATTGTGTGGTGCATTTGAAGAGGTTCCAGGAGGCAGTGAGGACCAGCATCACTTTTCCCCGCTGGCACCTTTGCTGTGGCAGCAAAAGCTGGACGTTTGTCTTTTTTGCTCCTGAGGATGCCGAAAGCGAAAACAGGTTCTTTTGAGGATGGAGTCCGCAGGAAAGCAGAGAGGGCCAAATTGTGTGGTGCATTTGAAGAGGTTCCAGGAGGCAGTGAGGACCAGCATCACTTTTCCCCGCTGGCACCTTTGCTGTGGCAGCAAAAGCTGGACGTTTGTCTTTTTTGCTCCGGAGGGCGCCGAAAGTGAAAACAAGTGCTTTTGAGGATGGAGTCCGCAGGAAAGCAGAGAGGGCCAAATTGTGTGGTGCATTTGAAGGTGTTCCAGGAGGCAGTGAGAACCAGCATTACTTTTCCCCGCTGGCACCTTTGCTGTGGCAGCAAAAGCTGGACGTTTGTCTTTTTTGCTCCGGAGGGCGCCGAAAGTGAAAACAAGTGCTTTTGAGGATGGAGTCCGCAGGAAAGCAGAGAGGGCCAAATTGTCTGTGGCATTTGAAGAGGTTCCAGGAGGCAGTGAGGACCAGCATCACTTTTCCCCGCTGGCACCTTTGCTGTGGCAGCAAAAGCTGGACGTTTGTCTTTTTTGCTCCGGAGGATGCCGAAAGCGAAAACAGGTGCTTTTGAGGATGGAGTCCGCAGTAAAGCAGAGAGGGCCAAATTGTCTGTGGCATTTGAAGAGGTTCCAGGAGGCAGTGAGGACCAGCATCACTTTTCCCCGCTGGCACCTTTGCTGTGGCAGCAAAAGCTGGACGTTTGTCTTTTTTGCTCTGGAGGGCGGCGAAAGTGAAAACAAGTGCTTTTGAGGATGGAGTCCGCAGGAAAGCAGAGAGGGCCAAATTGTGTGGTGCATTTGAAGAGGTTCCAGGAGGCAGTGAGGACCAGCATCACTTTTCCCCGCTGGCACCTTTGCTGTGGCAGCAAAAGCTGGACCTTTGTCTTTTTTGCTCCGGAGGGCGCCGAAAGTGAAAACAGTTGCTTTTGAGGATGGAGTCGGCAGGAAAGCAGAGAGGGCCAAATTGTGTGGTGCATTTGAAGAGGTTCCAGGAGGCAGTGAGAACCAGCATCACTTTTCCCCGCTGGCACCTTTGCTGTGGCAGCAAAAGCTGGACGTTTGTCTTTTTTGCTCCTGAGGATGCCGAAAGCGAAAACAGGTTCTTTTGAGGATGGAGTCCGCAGGAAAGCAGAGAGGGCCAAATTGTGTGGTGCATTTGAAGAGGTTCCAGGAGGCAGTGAGGACCAGCCTCACTTTTCCCCGCTGGCACCTTTGCTGTGGCAGCAAATGCTGGACGTTTGTCGTATTTGCTCCGGAGGATGCCGAAAGAGAAAACAGGTGCGTTTGAGGATGGAGTCCGCAGGAAAGCAGAGAGGGCCAAATTGTGTGGTGCATTTGAAGAGGTTCCAGGAGGCAGTGAGGACCAGCATCACTTTTCCCCGCTGGCACCTTTGCTGTGGCAGCAAAAGCTGGACGTTTGTCTTTTTTGCTCCGGAGGGCGCCGAAAGTGAAAGCAAGTGCTTTTGAGGATGGAGTCCGCAGGAAAGCAGAGAGGGCCAAATTGTGTGGTGCATTTGAAGAGGTTCCAGGAGGCAGTGAGGACCAGCATCACTTTTCCCCGCTGGCACCTTTGCTGTGGCAGCAAAAGCTGGACGTTTGTCTTTTTTGCTCCGGAGGGCGCCGAAAGTGAAAACAGGTGCTTTTGAGGATGGAGTCCGCAGGAAAGCAGAGAGGGCCAAATTGTGTGGTGCATTGTAAGAGGTTCCAGGAGGCAGTGAGGACCAGCATCACTTTTCCCCGCTGGCACCTTTGCTGTGGCAGCAAAAGCTGGACGTTTGTCTTTTTTGCTCCGGAGGGCGCTGAAAGTGAAAACAAGTGCTTTTGAGGATGGAGTCCGCAGGAAAGCAGAGAGGGCCAAATTGTCTGGGGCATTTGAAGAGGTTCCAGGAGGCAGTGAGGACCAGCATCACTTTTCCCCGCTGGCACCTTTGCTGTGGCAGCAAAAGCTGGACGTTGTCTTTTTTGCTCCGGAGGGCGCCGAAAGTGAAAACAGGTGCTTTTGAGGATGGAGTCCGCAGGAAAGCAGAGAGGGCCAAATTGTCTGGGGCATTTGAAGAGGTTCCAGGAGGCAATGAGGACCAGCATCACTTTTCCCCGCTAGCACCTTTGCTGTGGCAGCAAAAGCTGGACGTTTGTCTTTTTTGCTCCGGAGGGCGCCGAAAGTGAAAAAAGGTACTTTTGAGGATGGAGTCGGCAGGAAAGCAGAGAGGGCCAAATTGTGTGGTGTATTTGAAGAGGTTCCAGGAGGCAGTGAGGACCAGCATCACTTTTCCCCGCTGGCACCTTTGCTGTGGCAGCAAAAGCTGGACGTTTGTCTTTTTTGCTCCGGAGGATGCCGAAAGCGAAAACAGGTGCTTTTGAGGATGGAGTCCGCAGGAAAGCAGAGAGGGCCAAATTGTGTGGTGCATTTGAAGAGGTTCCAGGAGGCAGTGAGAACCAGCATCACTTTTCCCCGCTGGCACCTTTGCTGTGGCAGCAAAAGCTGGACGTTTGTCTTTTTTGCTCCGGAGGGCGCCGAAAGTGAAAACAAGTGCTTTTGAGGATGGAGTCCGCAGGAAAGCAGAGAGGGCCAAATTGTCTGGGGCATTTGAAGAGGTTCCAGGAGGCAGAGAGGACCAGCATCACTTTTCCCCGCTGGCACCTTTGCTGTGGCAGCAAAAGCTGGACGTTTGTCTTTTTTGCTCCGGAGGGCGCCGAAAGTGAAAACAAGTGCTTTTGAGGATGGAGTCCGCAGGAAAGCAGAGTGGGCCAAATTGTCTGGGGCATTTGAAGAGGTTCCAGGAGGCAGTGAGGACCAGCATCACTTTTCCCCGCTGGCACCTTTGCTGTGGCAGCAAAAGCTGGACGTTTGTCTTTTTTGCTCCGGAGGATGCCGAAAGCGAAAACAGGTGCTTTTGAGGATGGAGTCGGCAGGAAAGCAGAGAGGGCCAAATTGTGTGGTGCATTTGAAGAGGTTCCAGGAGGCAGTGAGGACCAGCATCACTTTTCCCCGCTGGCACCTTTGCTGTGGCAGCAAAAGCTGGACGTTTGTCTTTTTTGCTCCGGAGGATGCCGAAAGCGAAAACAGGTGCTTTTGAGGATGGAGTCCGCAGGAAAGCAGAGAGGGCCAAATTGTGTGGTGCATTTGAAGAGGTTCCAGGAGGCAGTGAGGACCAGCATCACTTTTCCCCGCTGGCACCTTTGCTGTGGCAGCAAAAGCTGGACGTTTGTCTTTTTTGGTCCGGAGGTTGCCGAAAGCGAAAACAAGTGCTTTTGAGGATGGAGTCCGCAGGAAAGCAGAGAGGGCCAAATTGTGTGGTGCATTTGAAGAGGTTCCAGGAGGCAGTGAGGACCAGCATCACTTTTCCCCGCTGGCACCTTTGCTGTGGCAGCAAAAGCTGGACGTTTGTCTTTTTTGCTCCGGAGGGCGCCGAAAGTGAAAACAGGTGCTTTTGAGGATGGAGTCCGCAGGAAAGCAGAGAGGGCCAAATTGTGTGGTGCATTGTAAGAGGTTCCAGGAGGCAGTGAGGACCAGCATCACTTTTCCCCGCTGGCACCTTTGCTGTGGCAGCAAAAGCTGGACGTTTGTCTTTTTTGCTCCGGAGGATGCCGAAAGCGAAAACAGGTGCTTTTGAGGATGGAGTCCGCAGGAAAGCAGAGAGGGCCAAATTGTCTGGGGCATTTGAAGAGGTTCCAGGAGGCAGTGAGGACCAGCATCACTTTTCCCCGCTGGCACCTTTGCTGTGGCAGCAAAAGCTGGACGTTTGTCTTTTTTGCTCCGGAGGGCGCCGAAAGTGAAAACAAGTGCTTTTGAGGATGGAGTCCGCAGGAAAGCAGAGAGGGCCAAATTGTGTGGTGCATTTGAAGAGGTTCCAGGAGGCAGAGAGGACCAGCATCACTTTTCCCCGCTGGCACCTTTGCTGTGGCAGCAAAAGCTGGACGTTTGTCTTTTTTGCTCCGGAGGATGGCAAAAGCGAAAACAGGTGCTTTTGAGGATGGAGTCGGCAGGAAAGCAGAGAGGGCCAAATTGTGTGGTGCATTTGAAGAGGTTCCAGGAGGCAGTGAGGACCAGCATCACTTTTCCCCGCTGGCACCTTTGCTGTGGCAGCAAAAGCTGGACGTTTGTCTTTTTTGCTCCGGAGGTTGCCGAAAGCGAAAACAAGTGCTTTTGAGGATGGAGTCCGCAGGAAAGCAGAGAGGGCCAAATTGTGTGGTGCATTTGAAGAGGTTCCAGGAGGCAGTGAGGACCAGCATCACTTTTCCCCGCTGGCACCTTTGCTGTGGCAGCAAAAGCTGGACGTTTGTCTTTTTTGCTCCGGAGGGCGCCGAAAGTGAAAACAGGTGCTTTTAAGGATGGAGTCGGCAGGAAAGCAGAGAGGGCCAAATTGTGTGGTGCATTTGAAGAGGTTCCAGGAGGCAGTGAGGACCAGCATCACTTTTCCCCGCTGGCACCTTTGCTGTGGCAGCAAAAGCTGGACGTTTGTCTTTTTTGCTCCGAAGGGCGCTGAAAGCGAAAACAGGTGCGTTTGAGGATGGAGTCCGCAGGAAAGCAGAGAGGGCCAAATTGAGTGGTGCATTTGAAGAGGTTCCAGGAGGCAGTGAGGACCAGCATCACTTTTCCCCGCTGGCACCTTTGCTGTGGCAGCAAAAGCTGGACGTTTGTCTTTTTTGCTCCGGAGTTTGCCGAAAGCGAAAACAAGTGCTTTTGAGGATGGAGTCCGCAGGTAAGCAGAGAGGGCCAAATTGTGTGGTGCATTTGAAGAGGTTCCAGGAGGCAGTGAGGACCAGCATCACTTTTCCCCGCTGGCACCTTTGCTGTGGCAGCAAAAGCTGGACGTTTGTCTTTTTTGCTCTGGAGGGCGCCGAAAGTGAAAACAGGTGCTTTTGAGGATGGAGTCGGCAGGAAAGCAGAGAGGGCCAAATTGTGTGGTGCATTTGAAGAGGTTCCAGGAGGCAGTGAGGACCAGCATCACTTTTCCCCGCTGGCACCTTTGCTGTGGCAGCAAAAGCTGGACGTTTGTCTTTTTTGCTCCGGAGGATGCCGAAAGCGAAAACAGGTGCTTTTGAGGATGGAGTCCGCAGGAAAGCAGAGAGGGCCAAATTGTGTGGTGCATTTGAAGAGGTTCCAGGAGGCAGTGAGGACCAGCATCACTTTTCCCCGCTGGCACCTTTGCTGTGGCAGCAAAAGCTGGACGTTTGTCTTTTTTGCTCCGGAGGGTGCCGAAAGTGAAAACAAGTGCTTTTGAGGATGGAGTCCGCAGGAAAGCAGAGAGGGCCAAATTGTCTGGGGCATTTGAAGAGGTTCCAGGAGGCAGAGAGGACCAGCATCACTTTTCCCCGCTGGCACCTTTGCTGGGGCAGCAAAAGCTGGACGTTTGTCTTTTTTGCTCCGGAGGGCGCCGAAAGTGAAAACAAGTGCTTTTGAGGATGGAGTCCGCAGGAAAGCAGAGAGGGCCAAATTGTCTGGGGCATTTGAAGAGGTTCCAGGAGGCAGTGAGGACCAGCATCACTTTTCCCCGCTGGCACCTTTGCTGTGGCAGCAAAAGCTGGACGTTTGTCTTTTTTGCTCCGGAGGATGCAGAAAGCGAAAACAGGTGCTTTTGAGGATGGAGTCGGCAGGAAAGCAGAGAGGGCCAAATTGTGTGGTGCATTTGAAGAGGTTCCAGGAGGCAGTGAGGACCAGCATCACTTTTCCCCGCTGGCACCTTTGCTGTGGCAGCAAAAGCTGGACGTTTGTCTTTTTTGCTCCGGAGGATGCCGAAAGCGAAAACAGGTGCTTTTGAGGATGGAGTCCGCAGGAAAGCAGAGAGGGCCAAATTGTGTGGTGCATTTGAAGAGGTTCCAGGAGGCAGTGAGGACCAGCATCACTTTTCCCCGCTGGCACCTTTGCTGTGGCAGCAAAAGCTGGACGTTTGTCTTTTTTGCTCCGGAGGGCGCCGAAAGTGAAAACAGGTGCTTTTGAGGATGGAGTCGGCAGGAAAGCAGAGAGGGCCAAATTGTGTGGTGCATTTGAAGAGGTTCCAGGAGGCAGTGAGGACCAGCATCACTTTTCCCCGCTGGCACCTTTGCTGTGGCAGCAAAAGCTGGACGTTTGTCTTTTTTGCTCCGGAGGATGCCGAAAGCGAAAACAGGTGCTTTTGAGGATGGAGTCCGCAGGAAAGCAGAGAGGGCCAAATTGTCTGGGGCATTTGAAGAGGTTCCAGGAGGCAGTGAGAACCAGCATCACTTTTCCCCGCTGGCACCTTTGCTGTGGCAGCAAAAGCTGGACGTTTGTCTTTTTTGCTCTGGAGGGCGCTGAAAGTGAAAACAAGTGCTTTTGAGGATGGAGTCCGCAGGAAAGCAGAGAGGGCCAAATTGTCTGTGGCATTTGAAGAGGTTCCAGGAGGCAGTGAGGACCAGCATCACTTTTCCCCGCTGGCACCTTTGCTGTGGCAGCAAAAGCTGGACGTTTGTCTTTTTTGCTCTGGAGGGCGCCGAAAGTGAAAACAGGTGCTTTTGAGGATGGAGTCGGCAGGAAAGCAGAGAGGGCCAAATTGTGTGGTGCATTTGAAGAGGTTCCAGGAGGCAGTGAGGACCAGCATCACTTTTCCCCGCTGGCACCTTTGCTGTGGCAGCAAAAGCTGGACGTTTGTCTTTTTTGCTCCGGAGGGCGCCGAAAGTGAAAACAAGTGCTTTTGAGGATGGAGTCCGCAGGAAAGCAGAGAGGGCCAAATTGTCTGGGGCATTTGAAGAGGTTCCAGGAGGCAGTGAGGACCAGCATCACTTTTCCCCGCTGGCACCTTTGCTGTGGCAGCAAAAGCTGGACGTTTGTGTTTTTTGCTCCGGAGGGTGCCGAAAGTGAAAACAGGTGCTTTTGAGGATGGAGTCCGCAGGAAAGCAGAGAGGGCCAAATTGTGTGGTGCATTGTAAGAGGTTCCAGGAGGCAGTGAGGACCAGCATCACTTTTCCCCGCTGCCACCTTTGCTGTGGCAGCAAAAGCTGGACGTTTGTCTTTTTTGCTCCGGAGGGCGCCGAAAGTGAAAACAAGTGCTTTTGAGGATGGAGTCCGCAGGAAAGCAGAGAGGGCCAAATTGTGTGGTGCATTTGAAGAGGTTCCAGGAGGCAGTGAGGACCAGCATCACTTTTCCCCGCTGGCACCTTTGCTGTGGCAGCAAAAGCTGGACGTTTGTCTTTTTTGCTCCGGAGAACGCCGAAAGTGAAAACAAGTGCTTTTGAGGATGGAGTCCGCAGGAAAGCAGAGAGGGCCAAATTGTCTGGGGCATTTGAAGAGGTTCCAGGAGGCAGTGAGGACCAGCATCACTTTTCCCCGCTGGCACCTTTGCTGTGGCAGCAAAAGCTGGACGTTTGTCTTTTTTGCTCCGGAGGGCTCCGAAAGTGAAAAAAGGTACTTTTGAGGATGGAGTCGGCAGGAAAGCAGAGAGGGCCAAATTGTGTGGTGTATTTGAAGAGGTTCCAGGAGGCAGTGAGGACCAGCATCACTTTTCCCCGCTGGCACCTTTGCTGTGGCAGCAAAAGCTGGACGTTTGTCTTTTTTGCTCCGGAGGATGCCGAAAGCGAAAACAGGTGCTTTTGAGGATGGAGTCCGCAGGAAAGCAGAGAGGGCCAAATTGTGTGGTGCATTTGAAGAGGTTCCAGGAGGCAGTGAGGACCAGCATCACTTTTCCTTGCTAGCACCTTTGCTGTGGCAGCAAAAGCTGGACGTTTGTCTTTTTTGCTCCGGAGGATGGCAAAAGCGAAAACAGGTGCTTTTGAGGATGGAGTCGGCAGGAAAGCAGAGAGGGCCAAATTGTGTGGTGCATTTGAAGAGGTTCCAGGAGGCAGTGAGGACCAGCATCACTTTTCCCCGCTGGCACCTTTGCTGTGGCAGCAAAAGCTGGACGTTTGTCTTTTTTGCTCCGGAGGTTGCCGAAAGCGAAAACAAGTGCTTTTGAGGATGGAGTCCGCAGGAAAGCAGAGAGGGCCAAATTGTGTGGTGCATTTGAAGAGGTTCCAGGAGGCAGTGAGGACCAGCATCACTTTTCCCCGCTGGCACCTTTGCTGTGGCAGCAAAAGCTGGACGTTTGTCTTTTTTGCTCCGGAGGGCGCCGAAAGTGAAAACAGGTGCTTTTGAGGATGGAGTCGGCAGGAAAGCAGAGAGGGCCAAATTGTGTGGTGCATTTGAAGAGGTTCCAGGAGGCAGTGAGGACCAGCATCACTTTTCCCCGCTGGCACCTTTGCTGTGGCAGCAAAAGCTGGACGTTTGTCTTTTTTGCTCCGAAGGGCGCTGAAAGCGAAAACAGGTGCGTTTGAGGATGGAGTCCGCAGGAAAGCAGAGAGGGCCAAATTGAGTGGTGCATTTGAAGAGGTTCCAGGAGGCAGTGAGGACCAGCATCACTTTTCCCCGCTGGCACCTTTGCTGTGGCAGCAAAAGCTGGACGTTTGTCTTTTTTGCTCCGGAGTTTGCCGAAAGCGAAAACAAGTGCTTTTGAGGATGGAGTCCGCAGGTAAGCAGAGAGGGCCAAATTGTGTGGTGCATTTGAAGAGGTTCCAGGAGGCAGTGAGGACCAGCATCACTTTTCCCCGCTGGCACCTTTGCTGTGGCAGCAAAAGCTGGACGTTTGTCTTTTTTGCTCTGGAGGGCGCCGAAAGTGAAAACTGGTGCTTTTGAGGATGGAGTCGGCAGGAAAGCAGAGAGGGCCAAATTGTGTGGTGCATTTGAAGAGGTTCCAGGAGGCAGTGAGGACCAGCATCACTTTTCCCCGCTGGCACCTTTGCTGTGGCAGCAAAAGCTGGACGTTTGTCTTTTTTGCTCCGGAGGATGCCGAAAGCGAAAACAGGTGCTTTTGAGGATGGAGTCCGCAGGAAAGCAGAGAGGGCCAAATTGTGTGGTGCATTTGAAGAGGTTCCAGGAGGCAGTGAGGACCAGCATCACTTTTCCCCGCTGGCACCTTTGCTGTGGCAGCAAAAGCTGGACGTTTGTCTTTTTTGCTCCGGAGGGTGCCGAAAGTGAAAACAAGTGCTTTTGAGGATGGAGTCCGCAGGAAAGCAGAGAGGGCCAAATTGTCTGGGGCATTTGAAGAGGTTCCAGGAGGCAGAGAGGACCAGCATCACTTTTCCCCGCTGGCACCTTTGCTGGGGCAGCAAAAGCTGGACGTTTGTCTTTTTTGCTCCGGAGGGCGCCGAAAGTGAAAACAAGTGCTTTTGAGGATGGAGTCCGCAGGAAAGCAGAGAGGGCCAAATTGTCTGGGGCATTTGAAGAGGTTCCAGGAGGCAGTGAGGACCAGCATCACTTTTCCCCGCTGGCACCTTTGCTGTGGCAGCAAAAGCTGGACGTTTGTCTTTTTTGCTCCGGAGGATGCAGAAAGCGAAAACAGGTGCTTTTGAGGATGGAGTCGGCAGGAAAGCAGAGAGGGCCAAATTGTGTGGTGCATTTGAAGAGGTTCCAGGAGGCAGTGAGGACCAGCATCACTTTTCCCCGCTGGCACCTTTGCTGTGGCAGCAAAAGCTGGACGTTTGTCTTTTTTGCTCCGGAGGATGCCGAAAGCGAAAACAGGTGCTTTTGAGGATGGAGTCCGCAGGAAAGCAGAGAGGGCCAAATTGTGTGGTGCATTTGAAGAGGTTCCAGGAGGCAGTGAGGACCAGCATCACTTTTCCCCGCTGGCACCTTTGCTGTGGCAGCAAAAGCTGGACGTTTGTCTTTTTTGCTCCGGAGGGCGCCGAAAGTGAAAACAGGTGCTTTTGAGGATGGAGTCGGCAGGAAAGCAGAGAGGGCCAAATTGTGTGGTGCATTTGAAGAGGTTCCAGGAGGCAGTGAGGACCAGCATCACTTTTCCCCGCTGGCACCTTTGCTGTGGCAGCAAAAGCTGGACGTTTGTCTTTTTTGCTCCGGAGGATGCCGAAAGCGAAAACAGGTGCTTTTGAGGATGGAGTCCGCAGGAAAGCAGAGAGGGCCAAATTGTCTGGGGCATTTGAAGAGGTTCCAGGAGGCAGTGAGAACCAGCATCACTTTTCCCCGCTGGCACCTTTGCTGTGGCAGCAAAAGCTGGACGTTTGTCTTTTTTGCTCTGGAGGGCGCTGAAAGTGAAAACAAGTGCTTTTGAGGATGGAGTCCGCAGGAAAGCAGAGAGGGCCAAATTGTCTGTGGCATTTGAAGAGGTTCCAGGAGGCAGTGAGGACCAGCATCACTTTTCCCCGCTGGCACCTTTGCTGTGGCAGCAAAAGCTGGACGTTTGTCTTTTTTGCTCTGGAGGGCGCCGAAAGTGAAAACAGGTGCTTTTGAGGATGGAGTCGGCAGGAAAGCAGAGAGGGCCAAATTGTGTGGTGCATTTGAAGAGGTTCCAGGAGGCAGTGAGGACCAGCATCACTTTTCCCCGCTGGCACCTTTGCTGTGGCAGCAAAAGCTGGACGTTTGTCTTTTTTGCTCCGGAGGGCGCCGAAAGTGAAAACAAGTGCTTTTGAGGATGGAGTCCGCAGGAAAGCAGAGAGGGCCAAATTGTCTGGGGCATTTGAAGAGGTTCCAGGAGGCAGTGAGGACCAGCATCACTTTTCCCCGCTGGCACCTTTGCTGTGGCAGCAAAAGCTGGACGTTTGTGTTTTTTGCTCCGGAGGGCGCCGAAAGTGAAAACAAGTGCTTTTGAGGATGGAGTCCGCAGGAAAGCAGAGAGGGCCAAATTGTGTGGGGCATTTGAAGAGGTTCCAGGAGGCAGTGAGGACCAGCATCACTTTTCCCCGCTGGCACCTTTGCTGTGGCAGCAAAAGCTGGACGTTTGTCTTTTTTGCTCCGGAGGGCGCCGAAAGTGAAAACAGGTGCTTTTGAGGATGGAGTCCGCAGGAAAGCAGAGAGGGCCAAATTGTGTGGTGCATTGTAAGAGGTTCCAGGAGACAGTGAGGACCAGCATCACTTTTCCCCGCTGCCACCTTTGCTGTGGCATCAAAAGCTGGACGTTTGTCTTTTTTGCTCCGGAGGGCGCCGAAAGTGAAAACAAGTGCTTTTGAGGATGGAGTCCGCAGGAAAGCAGAGAGGGCCAAATTGTGTGGTGCATTTGAAGAGGTTCCAGGAGGCAGTGAGGACCAGCATCACTTTTCCCCGCTGGCACCTTTGCTGTGGCAGCAAAAGCTGGACGTTTGTCTTTTTTGCTCCGGAGAACGCCGAAAGTGAAAACAAGTGCTTTTGAGGATGGAGTCCGCAGGAAAGCAGAGAGGGCCAAATTGTCTGGGGCATTTGAAGAGGTTCCAGGAGGCAGTGAGGACCAGCATCACTTTTCCCCGCTGGCACCTTTGCTGTGGCAGCAAAAGCTGGACGTTTGTCTTTTTTGCTCCGGAGGGCTCCGAAAGTGAAAAAAGGTACTTTTGAGGATGGAGTCGGCAGGAAAGCAGAGAGGGCCAAATTGTGTGGTGTATTTGAAGAGGTTCCAGGAGGCAGTGAGGACCAGCATCACTTTTCCCCGCTGGCACCTTTGCTGTGGCAGCAAAAGCTGGACGTTTGTCTTTTTTGCTCCGGAGGATGCCGAAAGCGAAAACAGGTGCTTTTGAGGATGGAGTCCGCAGGAAAGCAGAGAGGGCCAAATTGTGTGGTGCATTTGAAGAGGTTCCAGGAGGCAGTGAGGACCAGCATCACTTTTCCCCGCTGGCACCTTTGCTGTGGCAGCAAAAGCTGGACGTTTGTCTTTTTTGCTCCGGTGGATGCCGAAAGCGAAAACAGGTGCTTTTGAGGATGGAGTCGGCAGGAAAGCAGAGAGGGCCAAATTGTCTGGGGCATTTGAAGAGGTTCCAGGAGGCAGTGAGGACCAGCATCACTTTTCCCCGCTGGCACCTTTGCTGTGGCAGCAAAAGCTGGACGTTTGTCTTTTTTGCTCTGGAGGGCGCCGAAAGTGAAAACAGGTGCTTTTGAGGATGGAGTCGGCAGGAAAGCAGAGAGGGCCAAACTGTCTGGGGCATTTGAAGGGGTTCCAGGAGGCAGTGAGGACCAGCATCACTTTTCCCCGCTGGCACCTTTGCTGTGGCAGCAAAAGCTGGACGTTTGTCTTTTTTGCTCCGGAGGATGCCGAAAGCGAAAACAGGTGCTTTTGAGGATGGAGTCCGCAGGAAAGCAGAGAGGGCCAAATTGTCTGGGGCATTTGAAGAGGTTCCAGGAGGCAGTGAGGACCAGCATCACTTTTCCCCGCTGGCACCTTTGCTGTGGCAGCAAAAGCTGGACGTTTGTCTTTTTTGCTCCGGAGGATGCCGAAAGCGAAAACAGGTGCTTTTGAGGATGGAGTCGGCAGGAAAGCAGAGAGGGCCAAATTGTGTGGTGCATTTGAAGAGGTTCCAGGAGGCAGTGAGGACCAGCATCACTTTTCCCCGCTGGCACCTTTGCTGTGGCAGCAAAAGCTGGACGTTTGTCTTTTTTGCTCTGGAGGGCGCCGAAAGTGAAAACAGGTGCTTTTGAGGATGGAGTCGGCAGGAAAGCAGAGAGGGCCAAACTGTCTGGGGCATTTGAAGGGGTTCCAGGAGGCAGTGAGGACCAGCATCACTTTTCCCCGCTGGCACCTTTGCTGTGGCAGCAAAAGCTGGACGTTTGTCTTTTTTGCTCCGGAGGATGCCGAAAGCGAAAACAGGTGCTTTTGAGGATGGAGTCCGCAGGAAAGCAGAGAGGGCCAAATTGTCTGGGGCATTTGAAGAGGTTCCAGGAGGCAGTGAGGACCAGCATCACTTTTCCCCGCTGGCACCTTTGCTGTGGCAGCAAAAGCTGGACGTTTGTCTTTTTTGCTCCGGAGGATGCCGAAAGCGAAAACAGGTGCTTTTGAGGATGGAGTCGGCAGGAAAGCAGAGAGGGCCAAATTGTGTGGTGCATTTGAAGAGGTTCCAGGAGGCAGTGAGGACCAGCATCACTTTTCCCCGCTGGCACCTTTGCTGTGGCAGCAAAAGCTGGACGTTTGTCTTTTTTGCTCTGGAGGGCGCCGAAAGTGAAAACAGGTGCTTTTGAGGATGGAGTCGGCAGGAAAGCAGAGAGGGCCAAACTGTCTGGGGCATTTGAAGGGGTTCCAGGAGGCAGTGAGGACCAGCATCACTTTTCCCCGCTGGCACCTTTGCTGTGGCAGCAAAAGCTGGACGTTTGTCTTTTTTGCTCCGGAGGATGCCGAAAGCGAAAACAGGTGCTTTTGAGGATGGAGTCCGCAGGAAAGCAGAGAGGGTCAAATTGTCTGGGGCATTTGAAGAGGTTCCAGGAGGCAGTGAGGACCAGCATCACTTTTCCCCGCTGGCACCTTTGCTGTGGCAGCAAAAGCTGGACGTTTGTCTTTTTTGCTCCGGAGGATGCCGAAAGCGAAAACAGGTGCTTTTGAGGATGGAGTCGGCAGGAAAGCAGAGAGGGCCAAATTGTGTGGTGCATTTGAAGAGGTTCCAGGAGGCAGTGAGGACCAGCATCACTTTTCCCCGCTGGCACCTTTGCTGTGGCAGCAAAAGCTGGACGTTTGTCTTTTTTGCTCCGGAGGGCGCCGAAAGCGAAAACAAGTGCTTTTGAGGATGGAGTCCTCAGGAAAGCAGAGAGGGCCAAATTGTGTGGTGCATTTGAAGAGGTTCCAGGAGGCAGTGAGGACCAGCATCACTTTTCCCCGCTGGCACCTTTGCTGTGGCAGCAAAAGCTGGACGTTTGTCTTTTTTGCTCCGGAGGGCGCCGAAAGTGAAAACAGGAGCTTTTGAGGAGATGGAGTCGGCAGGAAAGCAGAGAGGGCCAAATTGTGTGGTGCATTTGAAGAGGTTCCAGGAGGCAGTGAGGACCAGCATCACTTCCCCGCTGGCACCTTTGCTGTGGCAGCAAAAGCTGGACGTTTGTCTTTTTTGCTCCGAAGGGCGCTGAAAGCGAAAAACAGGTGCGTTTGAGGATGGAGTCCGCAGGAAAGCAGAGAGGGCCAAATTGTGTGGTGCATTTGAAGAGGTTCCAGGAGGCAGTGAGGACCAGCATCACTTTTCCCCGCTGGCACCTTTGCTGTGGCAGCAAAAGCTGGACGTTTGTCTTTTTGCTCCGGAGGTTGCCGAAAGCGAAAACAAGTGCTTTTGAGGATGGAGTCCGCAGGAAAGCAGAGAGGGCAAAATTGTGTGGTGCATTTGAAGAGGTTCCAGGAGGCAGTGAGGACCAGCATCACTTTTCCCCGCTGGCACCTTTGCTGTGGCAGCAAAAGCTGGACGTTTGTCTTTTTTGCTCCGGAGGGCGCCGAAAGTGAAAACAGGTGCTTTTGAGGATGGAGTCGGCAGGAAAGCAGAGAGGGCCAAATTGTGTGGTGCATTTGAAGAGGTTCCAGGAGGCAGTGAGGACCAGCATCACTTTTCCCCGCTGGCACCTTTGCTGTGGCAGCAAAAGCTGGACGTTTGTCTTTTTTGCTCCGGAGGATGCCGAAAGCGAAAACAGGTGCTTTTGAGGATGGAGTCCGCAGGAAAGCAGAGAGGGCCAAATTGTGTGGTGCATTTGAAGAGGTTCCAGGAGGCAGTGAGGACCAGCATCACTTTTCCCCGCTGGCACCTTTGCTGTGGCAGCAAAAGCTGGACGTTTGTCTTTTTTGCTCCGGAGGGCGCCGAAAGTGAAAACAAGTGCTTTTGAGGATGGAGTCCGCAGGAGGGCAGAGAGGGCCAAATTGTCTGGGGCATTTGAAGAGGTTCCAGGAGGCAGAAAGGACCAGCATCACTTTTCCCGCTGGCACCTTTGCTGTGGCAGCAAAAGCTGGACGTTTGTCTTTTTTGCTCCGGAGGGCGCCGAAAGTGAAAACAAGTGCTTTTGAGGATGGAGTCCGCAGGAAAGCAGAGAGGGCCAAATTGTCTGGGGCATTTGAAGAGGTTCCAGGAGGCAGTGAGGACCAGCATCACTTTTCCCCGCTGGCACCTTTGCTGTGGCAGCAAAAGCTGGACGTTTGTCTTTTTTGCTCCGGAGGATGCCGAAAGCGAAAACAGGTGCTTTTGAGGATGGAGTCGGCAGGAAAGCAGAGAGGGCCAAATTGTGTGGTGCATTTGAAGAGGTTCCAGGAGGCAGTGAGGACCAGCATCACTTTTCCCCGCTGGCACCTTTGCTGTGGCAGCAAAAGCTGGACGTTTGTCTTTTTTGCTCCGGAGGTTGCCGAAAGCGAAAACAAGTGCTTTTGAGGATGGAGTCCGCAGGAAAGCAGAGAGGGCCAAATTGTGTGGTGCATTTGAAGAGGTTCCAGGAGGCAGTGAGGACCAGCATCACTTTTCCCCGCTGGCACCTTTGCTGTGGCAGCAAAAGCTGGACGTTTGTCTTTTTTGCTCCGGAGGGCGCCGAAAGCGAAAACAGGTGCTTTTGAGGATGGAGTCGGCAGGAAAGCAGAGAGGGCCAAATTGTGTGGTGCATTTGAAGAGGTTCCAGGAGGCAGTGAGGACCAGCATCACTTTTCCCCGCTGGCACCTTTGCTGTGGCAGCAAAAGCTGGACGTTTGTCTTTTTTGCTCCGGAGGATGCCGAAAGCGAAAACAGGTGCTTTTGAGGATGGAGTCCGCAGGAAAGCAGAGAGGGCCAAATTGTCTGGGGCATTTGAAGAGGTTCCAGGAGGCAGTGAGAACCAGCATCACTTTTCCCCGCTGGCACCTTTGCTGTGGCAGCAAAAGCTGGACGTTTGTCTTTTTTGCTCTGGAGGGCGCCGAAAGTGAAAACAAGTGCTTTTGAGGATGGAGTCCGCAGGAAAGCAGAGAGGGCCAAATTGTCTGGGGCATTTGAAGAGGTTCCAGGAGGCAGTGAGAACCAGCATCACTTTTCCCCGCTGGCACCTTTGCTGTGGCAGCAAAAGCTGGACGTTTGTCTTTTTTGCTCCGGAGGGCGCCGAAAGTGAAAACAGGTGCGTTTGAGGATGGAGTCCGCAGGAAAGCAGAGAGGGCCAAATTGTCTGGGGTATTTGAAGAGGTTCCAGGAGGCAGTGAGGACCAGCATCACTTTTCCCCGCTGGCACCTTTGCTGTGGCAGCAAAAGCTGGACGTTTGTCTTTTTTGCTCCGGAGGTTGCCGAAAGCGAAAACAAGTGCTTTTGAGGATGGAGTCCGCAGGAAAGCAGAGAGGGCCAAATTGTGTGGTGCATTTGAAGAGGTTCCAGGAGGCAGTGAGGACCAGCATCACTTTTCCCCGCTGGCACCTTTGCTGTGGCAGCAAAAGCTGGACGTTTGTCTTTTTTGCTCCGGAGGGCGCCGAAAGTGAAAACAGGTGCTTTTGAGGATGGAGTCGGCAGGAAAGCAGAGAGGGCCAAATTGTGTGGTGCATTTGAAGAGGTTCCAGGAGGCAGTGAGGACCAGCATCACTTTTCCCCGCTGGCACCTTTGCTGTGGCAGCAAAGCTGGACGTTTGTCTTTTTTGCTCCGGAGGATGCCGAAAGCGAAAACAGGTGCTTTTGAGGATGGAGTCGGCAGGAAAGCAGAGAGGGCCAAATTGTGTGGTGCATTTGAAGAGGTTCCAGGAGGCAGTGAGAACCAGCATCACTTTTCCCCGCTGGCACCTTTGCTGTGGCAGCAAAAGCTGGACGTTTGTCTTTTTTGCTCCGGAGGGCGCCGAAAGTGAAAACAAGTGCTTTTGAGGATGGAGTCCGCAGGAAAGCAGAGAGGGCCAAATTGTCTGGGGCATTTGAAGAGGTTCCAGGAGGCAGTGAGGACCAGCATCACTTTTCCCCACTGGCACCTTTGCTGTGGCAGCAAAAGCTGGACGTTTGTCTTTTTTGCTCCGTAGGGCGCCGAAAGCGAAAACAGGTGCTTTTGAGGATGGAGTCGGCAGGAAAGCAGAGAGGGCCAAATTGTGTGGTGCATTTGAAGAGGTTCCAGGAGGCAGTGAGGACCAGCATCACTTTTCCCCGCTGGCACCTTTGCTGTGGCAGCAAAAGCTGGACGTTTGTCTTTTTTGCTCCGGAGGATGCCGAAAGCGAAAACAGGTGCTTTTGAGGATGGAGTCCGCAGGAAAGCAGAGAGGGCCAAATTGTGTGGTGCATTTGAAGAGGTTCCAGGAGGCAGTGAGGACCAGCATCACTTTTCCCCGCTGGCACCTTTGCTGTGGCAGCAAAAGCTGGACGTTTGTCTTTTTTGCTCTGGAGGGCGCCGAAAGTGAAAACAAGTGCTTTTGAGGATGGAGTCCGCAGGAAAGCAGAGAGGGCCAAATTGTCTGGGGCATTTGAAGAGGTTCCAGGAGGCAGTGAGAACCAGCATCACTTTTCCCCGCTGGCACCTTTGCTGTGGCAGCAAAAGCTGGACGTTTGTCTTTTTTTGCTCCGGAGGGCGCCGAAAGTGAAAACAGGTGCGTTTGAGGATGGAGTCCGCAGGAAAGCAGAGAGGGCCAAATTGTCTGGGGTATTTGAAGAGGTTCCAGGAGGCAGTGAGGACCAGCATCACTTTTCCCGCTGGCACCTTTGCTGTGGCAGCAAAAGCTGGACGTTTGTCTTTTTGCTCCGGAGGTTGCCGAAAGCGAAAACAAGTGCTTTTGAGGATGGAGTCGGCAGGAAAGCAGAGAGGGCCAAATTGTGTGGTGCATTTGAAGAGGTTCCAGGAGGCAGTGAGGACCAGCATCACTTTTCCCCGCTGGCACCTTTGCTGTGGCAGCAAAAGCTGGACGTTTGTCTTTTTTGCTCCGGAGGGCGCCGAAAGTGAAAACAGGTGCTTTTGAGGATGGAGTCGGCAGGAAAGCAGAGAGGGCCAAATTGTGTGGTGCATTTGAAGAGGTTCCAGGAGGCAGTGAGGACCAGCATCACTTTTCCCCGCTGGCACCTTTGCTGTGGCAGCAAAAGCTGGACGTTTGTCTTTTTTGCTCCGGAGGATGCCGAAAGCGAAAACAGGTGCTTTTGAGGATGGAGTCCGCAGGAAAGCAGAGAGGGCCAAATTGTCTGGGGCATTTGAAGAGGTTCCAGGAGGCAGTGAGAACCAGCATCACTTTTCCCCGCTGGCACCTTTGCTGTGGCAGCAAAAGCTGGACGTTTGTCTTTTTTGCTCCGGAGGGCGCCGAAAGTGAAAACAAGTGCTTTTGAGGATGGAGTCCGCAGGAAAGCAGAGAGGGCCAAATTGTCTGGGGCATTTGAAGAGGTTCCAGGAGGCAGTGAGGACCAGCATCACTTTTCCCCACTGGCACCTTTGCTGTGGCAGCAAAAGCTGGACGTTTGTCTTTTTTGCTCCGTAGGGCGCTGAAAGCGAAAACAGGTGCGTTTGAGGATGGAGTCCGCAGGAAAGCAGAGAGGGCCAAATTGTGTGGTGCATTTGAAGAGGTTCCAGGAGGCAGTGAGGACCAGCATCACTTTTCCCCACTGGCACCTTTGCTGTGGCAGCAAAAGCTGGACGTTTGTCTTTTTTGCTCCGGAGGATGCCGAAAGCGAAAACAGGTGCTTTTGAGGATGGAGTCCGCAGGAAAGCAGAGAGGGCCAAATTGTCTGGGGCATTTGAAGAGGTTCCAGGAGGCAGTGAGAACCAGCATCACTTTTCCCCGCTGGCACCTTTGCTGTGGCAGCAAAAGCTGGACGTTTGTCTTTTTTGCTCCGGAGGGCGCCGAAAGTGAAAACAGGTGCGTTTGAGGATGGAGTCCGCAGGAAAGCAGAGAGGGCCAAATTGTCTGGGGTATTTGAAGAGGTTCCAGGAGGCAGTGAGGACCAGCATCACTTTTCCCCGCTGGCACCTTTGCTGTGGCAGCAAAAGCTGGACGTTTGTCTTTTTTGCTCCGGAGGTTGCCGAAAGCGAAAACAAGTGCTTTTGAGGATGGAGTCCGCAGGAAAGCAGAGAGGGCCAAATTGTGTGGTGCATTTGAAGAGGTTCCAGGAGGCAGTGAGGACCAGCATCACTTTTCCCCGCTGGCACCTTTGCTGTGGCAGCAAAAGCTGGACGTTTGTCTTTTTTGCTCCGGAGGGCGCCGAAAGTGAAAACAGGTGCTTTTGAGGATGGAGTCGGCAGGAAAGCAGAGAGGGCCAAATTGTGTGGTGCATTTGAAGAGGTTCCAGGAGGCAGTGAGGACCAGCATCACTTTTCCCCGCTGGCACCTTTGCTGTGGCAGCAAAAGCTGGACGTTTGTCTTTTTTGCTCCGGAGGATGCCGAAAGCGAAAACAGGTGCTTTTGAGGATGGAGTCCGCAGGAAAGCAGAGAGGGCCAAATTGTCTGGGGCATTTGAAGAGGTTCCAGGAGGCAGTGAGAACCAGCATCACTTTTCCCCGCTGGCACCTTTGCTGTGGCAGCAAAAGCTGGACGTTTGTCTTTTTTGCTCCGGAGGGCGCCGAAAGTGAAAACAAGTGCTTTTGAGGATGGAGTCCGCAGGAAAGCAGAGAGGGCCAAATTGTCTGGGGCATTTGAAGAGGTTCCAGGAGGCAGTGAGGACCAGCATCACTTTTCCCCACTGGCACCTTTGCTGTGGCAGCAAAAGCTGGACGTTTGTCTTTTTTGCTCCGTAGGGCGCTGAAAGCGAAAACAGGTGCGTTTGAGGATGGAGTCCGCAGGAAAGCAGAGAGGGCCAAATTGTGTGGTGCATTTGAAGAGGTTCCAGGAGGCAGTGAGGACCAGCATCACTTTTCCCCACTGGCACCTTTGCTGTGGCAGCAAAAGCTGGACGTTTGTCTTTTTTGCTCCGGAGGATGCCGAAAGCGAAAACAGGTGCTTTTGAGGATGGAGTCCGCAGGAAAGCAGAGAGGGCCAAATTGTCTGGGGCATTTGAAGAGGTTCCAGGAGGCAGTGAGGACCAGCATCACTTTTCCCCGCTGGCACCTTTGCTGTGGCAGCAAAAGCTGGACGTTTGTGTTTTTGCTCCGGAGGATGCCGAAAGCGAAAACAGGTGCTTTTGAGGATGGAGTCCGCAGGAAAGCAGAGAGGGCCAAATTGTCTGGGGCATTTGAAGAGGTTCCAGGAGGCAGTGAGAACCAGCATCACTTTTCCCCGCTGGCACCTTTGCTGTGGCAGCAAAAGCTGGACGTTTGTCTTTTTTGCTCTTGAGGGCGCCGAAAGTGAAAACAAGTGCTTTTGAGGATGGAGTCCGCAGGAAAGCAGAGAGGGCCAAATTGTCTGGGGCATTTGAAGAGGTTCCAGGAGGCAGAGAGGACCAGCATCACTTTTCCCCGCTGGCACCTTTGCTGTGGCAGCAAAAGCTGGACGTTTGTCTTTTTTGCTCCGGAGGCTGCCGAAAGCGAAAACAGGTGCGTTTGAGGATGGAGTCCGCAGGAAAGCAGAGAGGGCCAAATTGTCTGGGGCATTTGAAGAGGTTCCAGGAGGCAGTGAGGACCAGCATCACTTTTCCCCGCTGGCACCTTTGCTGTGGCAGCAAAAGCTGGACGTTTGTCTTTTTTGCTCCGGAGGATGCCGAAAGCGAAAACAGGTGCTTTTGAGGATGGAGTCCGCAGGAAAGCAGAGAGGGCCAAATTGTCTGGGGCATTTGAAGAGGTTCCAGGAGGCAGTGAGAACCAGCATCACTTTTCCCCGCTGGCACCTTTGCTGTGGCAGCAAAAGCTGGACGTTTGTCTTCTTTGCTCCGGAGGGCGCCGAAAGTGAAAACAAGTGCTTTTGAGGATGGAGTCCGCAGGAAAGCAGAGAGGGCCAAATTGTGTGGTGCATTTGAAGAGGTTCCAGGAGGCAGTGAGGACCAGCATCACTTTTCCCCGCTGGCACCTTTGCTGTGGCAGCAAAAGCTGGATGTTTGTCTTTTTTGCTCCGTAGGGCGCTGAAAGCGAAAACAGGTGCGTTTGAGGATGGAGTCCGCAGGAAAGCAGAGAGGGCCAAATTGCGTGGTGCATTTGAAGAGGTTCCAGGAGGCAGTGAGGACCAGCATCACTTTTCCCCGCTGGCACCTTTGCTGTGGCAGCAAAAGCTGGACGTTTGTCTTTTTTGCTCCGGAGAATGCCGAAAGTGAAAACAAGTGCTTTTGAGGATGGAGTCCGTAGGAAAGCAGAGAGGGCCAAATTGTGTGGTGCATTTGAAGAGGTTCCAGGAGGCAGTGAGGACCAGCATCACTTTTCCCCGCTGGTACCTTTGCTGTGGCAGCAAAAGCTGGACGTTTGTCTTTTTTGCTCCGGAGGATGCCGAAAGCGAAAACAGGTGCTTTTGAGGATGGAGTCCGCAGGAAAGCAGAGAGGGCCAAATTGTCTGGGGCATTTGAAGAGGTTCCAGGAGGCAGTGAGGACCAGCATCACTTTTCCCCGCTGGCACCTTTGCTGTGGCAGCAAAAGCTGGATGTTTGTCTTTTTTGCTCCGGAGGGCGCCGAAAGTGAAAACAAGTGCTTTTGAGGATGGAGTCCGCAGGAAAGCAGAGAGGGCCAAATTGTGTGGTGCATTTGAAGAGGTTCCAGGAGGCAGTGAGAACCAGCATCACTTTTCCCCGCTGGCACCTTTGCTGTGGCAGCAAAAGCTGGACGTTTGTCTTTTTTGCTCCGAAGGGGGCTGAAAGCGAAAACAGGTGCGTTTGAGGATGGAGTCCGCAGGAAAGCAGAGAGGGCCAAATTGTGTGGTGCATTTGAAGGTGTTCCAGGAGGCAGTGAGGACCAGCATCACTTTTCCCCGCTGGCACCTTTGCTGTGGCAGCAAAAGCTGGACGTTTGTCTTTTTTGCTCCGGAGAATGCCGAAAGTGAAAACAAGTGCTTTTGAGGATGGAGTCCGTAGGAAAGCAGAGAGGGCCAAATTGTGTGGTGCATTTGAAGAGGTTCCAGGAGGCAGTGAGGACCAGCATCACTTTTCCCCGCTGGCACCTTTGCTGTGGCAGCAAAAGCTGGACGTTTGTCTTTTTTGCTCCGGAGGATGCCGAAAGCGAAAACAGGTGCTTTTGAGGATGGAGTCCGCAGGAAAGCAGAGAGGGCCAAATTGTCTGGGGCATTTGAAGAGGTTCCAGGAGGCAGTGAGGACCAGCATCACTTTTCCCCGCTGGCACCTTTGCTGTGGCAGCAAAAGCTGGACGTTTGTCTTTTTTGCTCCGGAGGGCGCCGAAAGTGAAAACAAGTGCTTTTGAGGATGGAGTCCGCAGGAAAGCAGAGAGGGCCAAATTGTGTGGTGCATTTGAAGAGGTTCCAGGAGGCAGTGAGGACCAGCATCACTTTTCCCCGCTGGTACCTTTGCTGTGGCAGCAAAAGCTGGACGTTTGTCTTTTTTGCTCCGGAGGATGCCGAAAGCGAAAACAGGTGATTTTGAGGATGGAGTCCGCAGGAAAGCAGAGAGGGCCAAATTGTCTGGGGCATTTGAAGAGGTTCCAGGAGGCAGTGAGGACCAGCATCACTTTTCCCCGCTGGCACCTTTGCTGTGGCAGCAAAAGCTGGACGTTTGTCTTTTTTGCTCCGGAGGGCGCCGAAAGTGAAAACAAGTGCTTTTGAGGATGGAGTCCGCAGGAAAGCAGAGAGGGCCAAATTGTGTGGTGCATTTGAAGAGGTTCCAGGAGGCAGTGAGAACCAGCATCACTTTTCCCCGCTGGCACCTTTGCTGTGGCAGCAAAAGCTGGACGTTTGTCTTTTTTGCTCCGAAGGGGGCTGAAAGCGAAAACAGGTGCGTTTGAGGATGGAGTCCGCAGGAAAGCAGAGAGGGCCAAATTGTGTGGTGCATTTGAAGGTGTTCCAGGAGGCAGTGAGGACCAGCATCACTTTTCCCCGCTGGCACCTTTGCTGTGGCAGCAAAAGCTGGACGTTTGTCTTTTTTGCTCCGGAGAATGCCGAAAGTGAAAACAAGTGCTTTTGAGGATGGAGTCCGTAGGAAAGCAGAGAGGGCCAAATTGTGTGGTGCATTTGAAGAGGTTCCAGGAGGCAGTGAGGACCAGCATCACTTTTCCCCGCTGGCACCTTTGCTGTGGCAGCAAAAGCTGGACGTTTGTCTTTTTTGCTCCGGAGGATGCCGAAAGCGAAAACAGGTGCTTTTGAGGATGGAGTCCGCAGGAAAGCAGAGAGGGCCAAATTGTCTGGGGCATTTGAAGAGGTTCCAGGAGGCAGTGAGGACCAGCATCACTTTTCCCCGCTGGCACCTTTGCTGTGGCAGCAAAAGCTGGACGTTTGTCTTTTTTGCTCCGGAGGGCGCCGAAAGTGAAAACAAGTGCTTTTGAGGATGGAGTCCGCAGGAAAGCAGAGAGGGCCAAATTGTGTGGTGCATTTGAAGGTGTTCCAGGAGGCAGTGAGGACCAGCATCACTTTTCCCCGCTGGCACCTTTGCTGTGGCAGCAAAAGCTGGACGTTTGTCTTTTTTGCTCCGGAGGGCGCCGAAAGTGAAAACAAGTGCTTTTGAGGATGGAGTCCGCAGGAAAGCAGAGAGGGCCAAATAATGTGGGGCATTTGAAGAGGTTCCAGGAGGCAGTGAGGACCAGCATCACTTTTCCCCGCTGGCACCTTTGCTGTGGCAGCAAAAGCTGGACGTTTGTCTTTTTTGCTCCGGAGGGCGCCGAAAGTGAAAACAGGTGCGTTTGAGGATGGAGTCCGCAGGAAAGCAGAGAGGGCCAAATTGTCTGGGGTATTTGAAGAGGTTCCAGGAGGCAGTGAGGACCAGCATCACTTTTCCCCGCTGGCACCTTTGCTGTGGCAGCAAAAGCTGGACGTTTGTCTTTTTTGCTCCGGAGGTTGCCGAAAGCGAAAACAAGTGCTTTTGAGGATGGAGTCCGCAGGAAAGCAGAGAGGGCCAAATTGTGTGGTGCATTTGAAGAGGTTCCAGGAGGCAGTGAGGACCAGCATCACTTTTCCCCGCTGGCACCTTTGCTGTGGCAGCAAAAGCTGGACGTTTGTCTTTTTTGCTCCGGAGGGCGCCGAAAGTGAAAACAGGTGCTTTTGAGGATGGAGTCGGCAGGAAAGCAGAGAGGGCCAAATTGTGTGGTGCATTTGAAGAGGTTCCAGGAGGCAGTGAGGACCAGCATCACTTTTCCCCGCTGGCACCTTTGCTGTGGCAGCAAAAGCTGGACGTTTGTCTTTTTTGCTCCGGAGGATGCCGAAAGCGAAAACAGGTGCTTTTGAGGATGGAGTCCGCAGGAAAGCAGAGAGGGCCAAATTGTCTGGGGCATTTGAAGAGGTTCCAGGAGGCAGTGAGAACCAGCATCACTTTTCCCCGCTGGCACCTTTGCTGTGGCAGCAAAAGCTGGACGTTTGTCTTTTTTGCTCCGGAGGGCGCCGAAAGTGAAAACAAGTGCTTTTGAGGATGGAGTCCGCAGGAAAGCAGAGAGGGCCAAATTGTCTGGGGCATTTGAAGAGGTTCCAGGAGGCAGTGAGGACCAGCATCACTTTTCCCCACTGGCACCTTTGCTGTGGCAGCAAAAGCTGGACGTTTGTCTTTTTTGCTCCGTAGGGCGCTGAAAGCGAAAACAGGTGCGTTTGAGGATGGAGTCCGCAGGAAAGCAGAGAGGGCCAAATTGTGTGGTGCATTTGAAGAGGTTCCAGGAGGCAGTGAGGACCAGCATCACTTTTCCCCACTGGCACCTTTGCTGTGGCAGCAAAAGCTGGACGTTTGTCTTTTTTGCTCCGGAGGATGCCGAAAGCGAAAACAGGTGCTTTTGAGGATGGAGTCCGCAGGAAAGCAGAGAGGGCCAAATTGTCTGGGGCATTTGAAGAGGTTCCAGGAGGCAGTGAGGACCAGCATCACTTTTCCCCGCTGGCACCTTTGCTGTGGCAGCAAAAGCTGGACGTTTGTGTTTTTGCTCCGGAGGATGCCGAAAGCGAAAACAGGTGCTTTTGAGGATGGAGTCCGCAGGAAAGCAGAGAGGGCCAAATTGTCTGGGGCATTTGAAGAGGTTCCAGGAGGCAGTGAGAACCAGCATCACTTTTCCCCGCTGGCACCTTTGCTGTGGCAGCAAAAGCTGGACGTTTGTCTTTTTTGCTCTTGAGGGCGCCGAAAGTGAAAACAAGTGCTTTTGAGGATGGAGTCCGCAGGAAAGCAGAGAGGGCCAAATTGTCTGGGGCATTTGAAGAGGTTCCAGGAGGCAGAGAGGACCAGCATCACTTTTCCCCGCTGGCACCTTTGCTGTGGCAGCAAAAGCTGGACGTTTGTCTTTTTTGCTCCGGAGGCTGCCGAAAGCGAAAACAGGTGCGTTTGAGGATGGAGTCCGCAGGAAAGCAGAGAGGGCCAAATTGTCTGGGGCATTTGAAGAGGTTCCAGGAGGCAGTGAGGACCAGCATCACTTTTCCCCGCTGGCACCTTTGCTGTGGCAGCAAAAGCTGGACGTTTGTCTTTTTTGCTCCGGAGGATGCCGAAAGCGAAAACAGGTGCTTTTGAGGATGGAGTCCGCAGGAAAGCAGAGAGGGCCAAATTGTCTGGGGCATTTGAAGAGGTTCCAGGAGGCAGTGAGAACCAGCATCACTTTTCCCCGCTGGCACCTTTGCTGTGGCAGCAAAAGCTGGACGTTTGTCTTCTTTGCTCCGGAGGGCGCCGAAAGTGAAAACAAGTGCTTTTGAGGATGGAGTCCGCAGGAAAGCAGAGAGGGCCAAATTGTGTGGTGCATTTGAAGAGGTTCCAGGAGGCAGTGAGAACCAGCATCACTTTTCCCCGCTGGCACCTTTGCTGTGGAAGCAAAAGCTGGATGTTTGTCTTTTTTGCTCCGTAGGGCGCTGAAAGCGAAAACAGGTGCGTTTGAGGATGGAGTCCGCAGGAAAGCAGAGAGGGCCAAATTGTGTGGTGCATTTGAAGAGGTTCCAGGAGGCAGTGAGGACCAGCATCACTTTTCCCCACTGGCACCTTTGCTGTGGCAGCAAAAGCTGGACGTTTGTCTTTTTTGCTCCGGAGAATGCCGAAAGTGAAAACAAGTGCTTTTGAGGATGGAGTCCGTAGGAAAGCAGAGAGGGCCAAATTGTGTGGTGCATTTGAAGAGGTTCCAGGAGGCAGTGAGGACCAGCATCACTTTTCCCCGCTGGTACCTTTGCTGTGGCAGCAAAAGCTGGACGTTTGTCTTTTTTGCTCCGGAGGATGCCGAAAGCGAAAACAGGTGCTTTTGAGGATGGAGTCCGCAGGAAAGCAGAGAGGGCCAAATTGTCTGGGGCATTTGAAGAGGTTCCAGGAGGCAGTGAGGACCAGCATCACTTTTCCCCGCTGGCACCTTTGCTGTGGCAGCAAAAGCTGGACGTTTGTCTTTTTTGCTCCGGAGGGCGCCGAAAGTGAAAACAAGTGCTTTTGAGGATGGAGTCCGCAGGAAAGCAGAGAGGGCCAAATTGTGTGGTGCATTTGAAGAGGTTCCAGGAGGCAGTGAGAACCAGCATCACTTTTCCCCGCTGGCACCTTTGCTGTGGCAGCAAAAGCTGGACGTTTGTCTTTTTTGCTCCGAAGGGGGCTGAAAGCGAAAACAGGTGCGTTTGAGGATGGAGTCCGCAGGAAAGCAGAGAGGGCCAAATTGTGTGGTGCATTTGAAGGTGTTCCAGGAGGCAGTGAGGACCAGCATCACTTTTCCCCGCTGGCACCTTTGCTGTGGCAGCAAAAGCTGGACGTTTGTCTTTTTTGCTCCGGAGAATGCCGAAAGTGAAAACAAGTGCTTTTGAGGATGGAGTCCGTAGGAAAGCAGAGAGGGCCAAATTGTGTGGTGCATTTGAAGAGGTTCCAGGAGGCAGTGAGGACCAGCATCACTTTTCCCCGCTGGCACCTTTGCTGTGGCAGCAAAAGCTGGACGTTTGTCTTTTTTGCTCCGGAGGATGCCGAAAGCGAAAACAGGTGCTTTTGAGGATGGAGTCCGCAGGAAAGCAGAGAGGGCCAAATTGTCTGGGGCATTTGAAGAGGTTCCAGGAGGCAGTGAGGACCAGCATCACTTTTCCCCGCTGGCACCTTTGCTGTGGCAGCAAAAGCTGGACGTTTGTCTTTTTTGCTCCGGAGGGCGCCGAAAGTGAAAACAAGTGCTTTTGAGGATGGAGTCCGCAGGAAAGCAGAGAGGGCCAAATTGTGTGGTGCATTTGAAGGTGTTCCAGGAGGCAGTGAGGACCAGCATCACTTTTCCCCGCTGGCACCTTTGCTGTGGCAGCAAAAGCTGGACGTTTGTCTTTTTTGCTCCGGAGGGCGCCGAAAGTGAAAACAAGTGCTTTTGAGGATGGAGTCCGCAGGAAAGCAGAGAGGGCCAAATTGTGTGGTGCATTTGAAGAGGTTCCAGGAGGCAGTGAGGAGCAGCATCACTTTTCCCCGCTGGCACCTTTGCTGTGGCAGCAAAAGCTGGACGTTTGTCTTTTTTGCTCCGGAGGATGCCGAAAGCGAAAACAGGTGCTTTTGAGGATGGAGTCCGCAGGAAAGCAGAGAGGGCCAAATTGTGTGGTGCATTTGAAGATGTTCCAGGAGGCAGTGAGGACCAGCATCACTTTTCCCCGCTGGCACCTTTGCTGTGGCAGCAAAAGCTGGACGTTTGTCTTTTTTGCTCCGAAGGGCGCTGAAAGCGAAAACAGGTGCGTTTGAGGATGGAGTCCGCAGGAAAGCAGAGATTGCCAAATTGTGTGGTGCATTTGAAGGTGTTCCAGGAGGCAGTGAGGACCAGCATCACTTTTCCCCGCTGGCACCTTTGCTGTGGCAGCAAAAGCTGGACGTTTGTCTTTTTTGCTCCGGAGAATGCCGAAAGTGAAAACAAGTGCTTTTGAGGATGGAGTCCGTATGAAAGCAGAGAGGGCCAAATTGTGTGGTGCATTTGAAGAGGTTCCAGGAGGCAGTGAGGACCAGCATCACTTTTCCCCGCTGGCACCTTTGCTGTGGCAGCAAAAGCTGGACGTTTGTCTTTTTTGCTCCGGAGGATGTTGAAAGTGAAAACAAGTGTTTTTGAGGATGGAGTCCGCAGGAAAGCAGAGAGGGCCAAATTGTGTGGTGCATTTGAAGAGGTTCCAGGAGGCAGTGAGGACCAGCATCACTTTTCCCCGCTGGCACCTTTGCTGTGGCAGCAAAAGCTGGACGTTTGTCTTTTTTGCTCCGGAGTGCGCCGAAAGTGAAAACAGGTGCTTTTGAGGATGGAGTCGGCAGGAAAGCAGAGAGGGCCAAATTGTGTGGTGCATTTGAAGAGGTTCCAGGAGGCAGTGAGGACCAGCATCACTTTTCCCCGCTGGCACCTTTGCTGTGGCAGCAAAAGCTGGACGTTTGTCTTTTTTGCTCCGGAGGATGCCGAAAGCGAAAACAGGTGCTTTTGAGGATGGAGTCCGCAGGAAAGCAGAGAGGGCCAAATTGTCTGGGGCATTTGAAGAGGTTCCAGGAGGCAGTGAGGACCAGCATCACTTTTCCCCGCTGGCACCTTTGCTGTGGCAGCAAAAGCTGGACGTTTGTCTTTTTTGCTCCGGAGGGCGCCGAAAGTGAAAACAAGTGCTTTTGAGGATGGAGTCCGCAGGAAAGCAGAGAGGGCCAAATTGTGTGGTGCATTTGAAGAGGTTCCAGGAGGCAGTGAGGACCAGCATCACTTTTCCCCGCTGGCACCTTTGCTGTGGCAGCAAAAGCTGGACGTTTGTCTTTTTTGCTCCGAAGGGCGCTGAAAGCGAAAACAGGTGCGTTTGAGGATGGAGTCCGCAGGAAAGCAGAGAGGGCCAAATTGTGTGGTGCATTTGAAGAGGTTCCAGGAGGCAGTGAGGACCAGCATCACTTTTCCCCGCTGGCACCTTTGCTGTGGCAGCAAAAGCTGGACGTTTGTCTTTTTTGCTCCGGAGGTTGCCGAAAGCGAAAACGAGTGCTTTTGAGGATGGAGTCCGCAGGAAAGCAGAGAGGGCCAAATTGTGTGGTGCATTTGAAGAGGTTCCAGGAGGCAGTGAGGACCAGCATCACTTTTCCCCGCTGGCACCTTTGCTGTGGCAGCAAAAGCTGGACGTTTGTCTTTTTTGCTCCGGAGGGCGCCGAAAGTGAAAACAGGTGCTTTTGAGGATGGAGTCCGCAGGAAAGCAGAGAGGGCCAAATTGTGTGGTGCATTTGAAGAGGTTCCAGGAGGCAGTGAGGACCAGCATCACTTTTCCCCGCTGGCACCTTTGCTGTGGCAGCAAAAGCTGGACGTTTGTCTTTTTTGCTCCGGAGGATGCCGAAAGCGAAAACAGGTGCTTTTGAGGATGGAGTCCGCAGGAAAGCAGAGAGGGCCAAATTGTGTGGTGCATTTGAAGAGGTTCCAGGAGGCAGTGAGGACCAGCATCACTTTTCCCCGCTGGCACCTTTGCTGTGGCAGCAAAAGCTGGACGTTTGTCTTTTTTGCTCCGGAGGATGCCGAAAGCGAAAACAGGTGCTTTTGAGGATGGAGTCGGCAGGAAAGCAGAGAGGGCCAAATTGTGTGGTGCATTTGAAGAGGTTCCAGGAGGCAGTGAGGACCAGCATCACTTTTCCCCGCTGGCACCTTTGCTGTGGCAGCAAAAGCTGGACGTTTGTCTTTTTTGCTCCGGAGGTTGCCGAAAGCGAAAACAAGTGCTTTTGAGGATGGAGTCCGCAGGAAAGCAGAGAGGGCCAAATTGTGTGGTGCATTGTAAGAGGTTCCAGGAGGCAGTGAGGACCAGCATCACTTTTCCCCGCTGGCACCTTTGCTGTGGCAGCAAAAGCTGGACGTTTGTCTTTTTTGCTCCGGAGGGCGCCGAAAGTGAAAACAGGTGCTTTTGAGGATGGAGTCGGCAGGAAAGCAGAGAGGGCCAAATTGTGTGGTGCATTTGAAGAGGTTCCAGGAGGCAGTGAGGACCAGCATCACTTTTCCCCGCTGGCACCTTTGCTGTGGCAGCAAAAGCTGGACGTTTGTCTTTTTTGCTCCGGAGGATGCCGAAAGCGAAAACAGGTGCTTTTGAGGATGGAGTCCGCAGGAAAGCAGAGAGGGCCAAATTGTCTGGGGCATTTGAAGAGGTTCCAGGAGGCAGTGAGAACCAGCATCACTTTTCCCCGCTGGCACCTTTGCTGTGGCAGCAAAAGCTGGACGTTTGTCTTTTTTGCTCCGGAGGGCGCCGAAAGTGAAAACAGGTGCTTTTGAGGATGGAGTCCGCAGGAAAGCAGAGAGGGCCAAATTGTGTGGTGCATTTGAAGAGGTTCCAGGAGGCAGTGAGGACCAGCATCACTTTTCCCCGCTGGCACCTTTGCTGTGGCAGCAAAAGCTGGACGTTTGTCTTTTTTGCTCCGGAGGATGCCGAAAGCGAAAACAGGTGCTTTTGAGGATGGAGTCCGCAGGAAAGCAGAGAGGGCCAAATTGTGTGGTGCATTTGAAGAGGTTCCAGGAGGCAGTGAGGACCAGCATCACTTTTCCCCGCTGGCACCTTTGCTGTGGCAGCAAAAGCTGGACGTTTGTCTTTTTTGCTCCGGAGGTTGCCGAAAGCGAAAACAAGTGCTTTTGAGGATGGAGTCCGCAGGAAAGCAGAGAGGGCCAAATTGTGTGGTGCATTGTAAGAGGTTCCAGGAGGCAGTGAGGACCAGCATCACTTTTCCCCGCTGGCACCTTTGCTGTGGCAGCAAAAGCTGGACGTTTGTCTTTTTTGCTCCGGAGGGCGCCGAAAGTGAAAACAGGTGCTTTTGAGGATGGAGTCGGCAGGAAAGCAGAGAGGGCCAAATTGTGTGGTGCATTTGAAGAGGTTCCAGGAGGCAGTGAGGACCAGCATCACTTTTCCCCGCTGGCACCTTTGCTGTGGCAGCAAAAGCTGGACGTTTGTCTTTTTTGCTCCGGAGGATGCCGAAAGCGAAAACAGGTGCTTTTGAGGATGGAGTCCGCAGGAAAGCAGAGAGGGCCAAATTGTCTGGGGCATTTGAAGAGGTTCCAGGAGGCAGTGAGAACCAGCATCACTTTTCCCCGCTGGCACCTTTGCTGTGGCAGCAAAAGCTGGACGTTTGTCTTTTTTGCTCCGGAGGGCGCCGAAAGTGAAAACAAGTGCTTTTGAGGATGGAGTCCGCAGGAAAGCAGAGAGGGCCAAATTGTCTGGGGCATTTGAAGAGGTTCCAGGAGGCAGTGAGGACCAGCATCACTTTTCCCCACTGGCACCTTTGCTGTGGCAGCAAAAGCTGGACGTTTGTCTTTTTTGCTCCGTAGGGCGCTGAAAGCGAAAACAGGTGCGTTTGAGGATGGAGTCCGCAGGAAAGCAGAGAGGGCCAAATTGTGTGGTGCTTTTGAAGAGGTTCCAGGAGGCAGTGAGGACCAGCATCACTTTTCCCCACTGGCACCTTTGCTGTGGCAGCAAAAGCTGGACGTTTGTCTTTTTTGCTCCGGAGGATGCCGAAAGCGAAAACAGGTGCTTTTGAGGATGGAGTCCGCAGGAAAGCAGAGAGGGCCAAATTGTCTGGGGCATTTGAAGAGGTTCCAGGAGGCAGTGAGGACCAGCATCACTTTTCCCCGCTGGCACCTTTGCTGTGGCAGCAAAAGCTGGACGTTTGTGTTTTTGCTCCGGAGGATGCCGAAAGCGAAAACAGGTGCTTTTGAGGATGGAGTCCGCAGGAAAGCAGAGAGGGCCAAATTGTCTGGGGCATTTGAAGAGGTTCCAGGAGGCAGTGAGAACCAGCATCACTTTTCCCCGCTGGCACCTTTGCTGTGGCAGCAAAAGCTGGACGTTTGTCTTTTTTGCTCTTGAGGGCGCCGAAAGTGAAAACAAGTGCTTTTGAGGATGGAGTCCGCAGGAAAGCAGAGAGGGCCAAATTGTCTGGGGCATTTGAAGAGGTTCCAGGAGGCAGAGAGGACCAGCATCACTTTTCCCCGCTGGCACCTTTGCTGTGGCAGCAAAAGCTGGACGTTTGTCTTTTTTGCTCCGGAGGCTGCCGAAAGCGAAAACAGGTGCGTTTGAGGATGGAGTCCGCAGGAAAGCAGAGAGGGCCAAATTGTCTGGGGCATTTGAAGAGGTTCCAGGAGGCAGTGAGGACCAGCATCACTTTTCCCCGCTGGCACCTTTGCTGTGGCAGCAAAAGCTGGACGTTTGTCTTTTTTGCTCCGGAGGGCGCCGAAAGTGAAAACAAGTGCTTTTGAGGATGGAGTCCGCAGGAAAGCAGAGAGGGCCAAATTGTGTGGTGCATTTGAAGAGGTTCCAAGAGGCAGTGAGGACCAGCATCACTTTTCCCCGCTGGCACCTTTGCTGTGGCAGCAAAAGCTGGACGTTTGTCTTTTTTGCTCCGAAGGGCGCTGAAAGCGAAAACAGGTGCGTTTGAGGATGGAGTCCGCAGGAAAGCAGAGAGGGCCAAATTGTGTGGTGCATTTGAAGAGGTTCCAGGAGGCAGTGAGGACCAGCATCACTTTTCCCCGCTGGCACCTTTGCTGTGGCAGCAAAAGCTGGACGTTTGTCTTTTTTGCTCCGGAGGTTGCCGAAAGCGAAAACGAGTGCTTTTGAGGATGGAGTCCGCAGGAAAGCAGAGAGGGCCAAATTGTGTGGTGCATTTGAAGAGGTTCCAGGAGGCAGTGAGGACCAGCATCACTTTTCCCCGCTGGCACCTTTGCTGTGGCAGCAAAAGCTGGACGTTTGTCTTTTTTGCTCCGGAGGGCGCCGAAAGTGAAAACAGGTGCTTTTGAGGATGGAGTCCGCAGGAAAGCAGAGAGGGCCAAATTGTGTGGTGCATTTGAAGAGGTTCCAGGAGGCAGTGAGGACCAGCATCACTTTTCCCCGCTGGCACCTTTGCTGTGGCAGCAAAAGCTGGACGTTTGTCTTTTTTGCTCCGGAGGATGCCGAAAGCGAAAACAGGTGCTTTTGAGGATGGAGTCCGCAGGAAAGCAGAGAGGGCCAAATTGTGTGGTGCATTTGAAGAGGTTCCAGGAGGCAGTGAGGACCAGCATCACTTTTCCCCGCTGGCACCTTTGCTGTGGCAGCAAAAGCTGGACGTTTGTCTTTTTTGCTCCGGAGGATGCCGAAAGCGAAAACAGGTGCTTTTGAGGATGGAGTCGGCAGGAAAGCAGAGAGGGCCAAATTGTGTGGTGCATTTGAAGAGGTTCCAGGAGGCAGTGAGGACCAGCATCACTTTTCCCCGCTGGCACCTTTGCTGTGGCAGCAAAAGCTGGACGTTTGTCTTTTTTGCTCCGGAGGTTGCCGAAAGCGAAAACAAGTGCTTTTGAGGATGGAGTCCGCAGGAAAGCAGAGAGGGCCAAATTGTGTGGTGCATTGTAAGAGGTTCCAGGAGGCAGTGAGGACCAGCATCACTTTTCCCCGCTGGCACCTTTGCTGTGGCAGCAAAAGCTGGACGTTTGTCTTTTTTGCTCCGGAGGGCGCCGAAAGTGAAAACAGGTGCTTTTGAGGATGGAGTCGGCAGGAAAGCAGAGAGGGCCAAATTGTGTGGTGCATTTGAAGAGGTTCCAGGAGGCAGTGAGGACCAGCATCACTTTTCCCCGCTGGCACCTTTGCTGTGGCAGCAAAAGCTGGACGTTTGTCTTTTTTGCTCCGGAGGATGCCGAAAGCGAAAACAGGTGCTTTTGAGGATGGAGTCCGCAGGAAAGCAGAGAGGGCCAAATTGTCTGGGGCATTTGAAGAGGTTCCAGGAGGCAGTGAGAACCAGCATCACTTTTCCCCGCTGGCACCTTTGCTGTGGCAGCAAAAGCTGGACGTTTGTCTTTTTTGCTCCGGAGGGCGCCGAAAGTGAAAACAAGTGCTTTTGAGGATGGAGTCCGCAGGAAAGCAGAGAGGGCCAAATTGTCTGGGGCATTTGAAGAGGTTCCAGGAGGCAGTGAGGACCAGCATCACTTTTCCCCACTGGCACCTTTGCTGTGGCAGCAAAAGCTGGACGTTTGTCTTTTTTGCTCCGTAGGCGCTGAAAGCGAAAACAGGTGCGTTTGAGGATGGAGTCCGCAGGAAAGCAGAGAGGGCCAAATTGTGTGGTGCTTTTGAAGAGGTTCCAGGAGGCAGTGAGGACCAGCATCACTTTTCCCCACTGGCACCTTTGCTGTGGCAGCAAAAGCTGGACGTTTGTCTTTTTTGCTCCGGAGGATGCCGAAAGCGAAAACAGGTGCTTTTGAGGATGGGAGTCCGGCAGGAAAGCAGAGAGGGCCAAATTGTCTGGGGCATTTGAAGAGGTTCCAGGAGGCAGTGAGGACCAGCATCACTTTTCCCCGCTGGCACCTTTGCTGTGGCAGCAAAAGCTGGACGTTGTTGTTTTTGCTCCGGAGGATGCCGAAAGCGAAAACAGGTGCTTTTGAGGATGGAGTCCGCAGGAAAGCAGAGAGGGCCAAATTGTCTGGGGCATTTGAAGAGGTTCCAGGAGGCAGTGAGAACCAGCATCACTTTTCCCCGCTGGCACCTTTGCTGTGGCAGCAAAAGCTGACGTTTGTCTTTTTTGCTCTTGAGGGCGCCGAAAGTGAAAACAAGTGCTTTTGAGGATGGAGTCCGCAGGAAAGCAGAGAGGGCCAAATTGTCTGGGGCATTTGAAGAGGTTCCAGGAGGCAGAGAGAACCAGCATCACTTTTCCCCGCTGGCACCTTTGCTGTGGCAGCAAAAGCTGGACGTTTGTCTTTTTTGCTCCGGAGGCTGCCGAAAGCGAAAACAGGTGCGTTTGAGGATGGAGTCCGCAGGAAAGCAGAGAGGGCCAAATTGTCTGGGGCATTTGAAGAGGTTCCAGGAGGCAGTGAGGACCAGCATCACTTTTCCCGCTGGCACCTTTGCTGTGGCAGCAAAAGCTGGACGTTTGTCTTTTTTGCTCCGGAGGTTGCCGAAAGCGAAAACAGGTGCTTTTGAGGATGGAGTCCGCAGGAAAGCAGAGAGGGCCAAATTGTGTGGTGCATTTGAAGAGGTTCCAGGAGGCAGTGAGGACCAGCATCACTTTTCCCCGCTGGCACCTTTGCTGTGGCAGCAAAAGCTGGACGTTTGTCTTTTTTGCTCCGGAGGATGCCGAAAGCGAAAAACAGGTGCTTTGAGGATGGAGTCCGCAGGAAGCAGAGAGGGCCAAATTGTCTGGGGCATTTGAAGAGGTTCCAGGAGGCAGTGAGAACCAGCATCACTTTTCCCCGCTGGCACCTTTGCTGTGGCAGCAAAAGCTGGACGTTTGTCTTCTTTGCTCCGGAGGGCGCCGAAAGTGAAAACAAGTGCTTTTGAGGATGGAGTCCGCAGGAAAGCAGAGAGGGCCAAATTGTGTGGTGGCATTTGAAGAGGTTCCAGGAGGCAGTGAGGACCAGCATCACTTTTTCCCCGCTGGCACCTTTGCTGTGGCAGCAAAAGCTGGAGTTTGTCTTTTTTGCTCCGTAGGGCGCTGAAAGCGAAAACAGGTGCGTTTGAGGATGGAGTCCGCAGGAAAGCAGAGAGGGCCAAATTGCGTGGTGCATTTGAAGAGGTTCCAGGAGGCAGTGAGGACCAGCATCACTTTTCCCCACTGGCACCTTTGCTGTGGCAGCAAAAGCTGGACGTTTGTCTTTTTTGCTCCGGAGAATGCCGAAAGTGAAAACAAGTGCTTTGAGGATGGAGTCCGTAGGAAAGCAGAGAGGGCCCAAATTGTGTGGTGCATTTGAAGAGGTTCCAGGAGGCAGTGAGGACCAGCATCACTTTTCCCCGCTGGTACCTTTGCTGTGGCAGCAAAAGCTGGACGTTTGTCTTTTTTGCTCCGGAGGATGCCGAAAGCGAAAACAGGTGCTTTTGAGGATGGAGTCCGCAGGAAAGCAGAGAGGCCAAATTGTCTGGGGCATTTGAAGAGGTTCCAGGAGGCAGTGAGGACCAGCATCACTTTTCCCCGCTGGCACCTTTGCTGTGGCAGCAAAAGCTGGACGTTTGTCTTTTTTGCTCCGGAGGGCGCCGAAAGTGAAAACAAGTGCTTTGAGGATGGAGTCCGCAGGAAAGCAGAGAGGGCCAAATTGTGTGGTGCATTGAAGAGGTTCCAGGAGGCAGTGAGAACCAGCATCACTTTTCCCCGCTGGCACCTTTGCTGTGGCAGCAAAAGCTGGACGTTTGTCTTTTTTGCTCCGAAGGGGGCTGAAAGCGAAAACAGGTGCGTTTGAGGATGGAGTCCGCAGGAAAGCAGAGAGGGCCAAAATTGTGTGGTGCATTTGAAGGTGTTCCAGGAGGCAGTGAGGACCAGCATCACTTTTCCCCGCTGGCACCTTTGCTGTGGCAGCAAAAGCTGGACGTTTGTCTTTTTTGCTCCGGAGAATGCCGAAAGTGAAAACAAGTGCTTTTGAGGATGGAGTCCGTAGGAAAGCAGAGAGGGCCAAATTGTGTGGTGCATTTGAAGAGGTTCCAGGAGGCAGTGAGGACCAGCATCACTTTTCCCCGCTGGCACCTTTGCTGTGGCAGCAAAAGCTGGACGTTTGTCTTTTTTGCTCCGGAGGATGCCGAAAGCGAAAACAGGTGCTTTTGAGGATGGAGTCCGCAGGAAAGCAGAGAGGGCCAAATTGTCTGGGGCATTTGAAGAGGTTCCAGGAGGCAGTGAGGACCAGCATCACTTTTCCCCGCTGGCACCTTTGCTGTGGCAGCAAAAGCTGGACGTTTGTCTTTTTTGCTCCGGAGGGCGCCGAAAGTGAAAACAAGTGCTTTTGAGGATGGAGTCCGCAGGAAAGCAGAGAGGCCAAATTGTGTGGTGCATTTGAAGGTGTTCCAGGAGGCAGTGAGGACCAGCATCACTTTTCCCCGCTGGCACCTTTGCTGTGGCAGCAAAAGCTGGACGTTTGTCTTTTTGCTCCGGAGGGCGCCGAAAGTGAAAACAAGTGCTTTTGAGGATGGAGTCCGCAGGAAAGCAGAGAGGGCCAAATAATGTGGGGCATTTGAAGAGGTTCCAGGAGGCAGTGAGGACCAGCATCACTTTTCCCCGCTGGCACCTTTGCTGTGGCAGCAAAAGCTGGACGTTTGTCTTTTTTGCTCCGGAGGATGCCGAAAGCGAAAACAGGTGCTTTGAGGATGGAGTCCGCGGAAAGCAGAGAGGGCCAAATTGTGTGGTGCATTTGAAGATGTTCCAGGAGGCAGTGAGGACCAGCATCACTTTTCCCCGCTGGCACCTTGGCTGGTGGCAGCAAAAAGCTGGACGTTTGTCTTTTTTGCTCCGAAGGGCGCTGAAAGCGAAAACAGGTGCGTTTGAGGATGGAGTCCGCCAGGAAAGCAGAGATTGCCAAATTGTGTGGTGCATTTGAAGGTGTTCCAGGAGGCAGTGAGGACCAGCATCACTTTTCCCCGCTGGCACCTTTGCTGTGGCAGCAAAAGCTGGACGTTTGTCTTTTTTGCTCCGGAGAATGCCGAAAGTGAAAACAAGTGCTTTTGAGGATGGAGTCCGTATGAAAGCAGAGAGGGCCAAATTGTGTGGTGCATTTGAAGAGGTTCCAGGAGGCAGTGAGGACCAGCATCACTTTTCCCCGCTGGCACCTTTGCTGTGGCAGCAAAAGCTGGACGTTTGTCTTTTTTGCTCCGGAGGATGTTGAAAGTGAAAACAAGTGTTTTTGAGGATGGAGTCCGCAGGAAAGCAGAGAGGGCCAAATTGTGTGGTGCATTTGAAGAGGTTCCAGGAGGCAGTGAGGACCAGCATCACTTTTCCCCGCTGGCACCTTTGCTGTGGCAGCAAAAGCTGGACGTTTGTCTTTTTTGCTCCGGAGGGCGCCGAAAGTGAAAACAGGTGCTTTTGAGGATGGAGTCGGCAGGAAAGCAGAGAGGGCCAAATTGTGTGGTGCATTTGAAGAGGTTCCAGGAGGCAGTGAGGACCAGCATCACTTTTCCCCGCTGGCACCTTTGCTGTGGCAGCAAAAGCTGGACGTTTGTCTTTTTTGCTCCGGAGGATGCCGAAAGCGAAAACAGGTGCTTTTGAGGATGGAGTCCGCAGGAAAGCAGAGAGGGCCAAATTGTCTGGGGCATTTGAAGAGGTTCCAGGAGGCAGTGAGGACCAGCATCACTTTTCCCCGCTGGCACCTTTGCTGTGGCAGCAAAAGCTGGACGTTTGTCTTTTTTGCTCCGGAGGGCGCCGAAAGTGAAAACAAGTGCTTTTGAGGATGGAGTCCGCAGGAAAGCAGAGAGGGCCAAATTGTGTGGTGCATTTGAAGAGGTTCCAGGAGGCAGTGAGGACCAGCATCACTTTTCCCCGCTGGCACCTTTGCTGTGGCAGCAAAAGCTGGACGTTTGTCTTTTTTGCTCCGAAGGGCGGCTGAAAGCGAAAACAGGTGCTTTTGAGGATGGAGTCCGCAGGAAAGCAGAGAGGGCCAAATTGTGTGGTGCATTTGAAGAGGTTCCAGGAGGCAGTGAGGACCAGCATCACTTTTCCCCGCTGGCACCTTTGCTGTGGCAGCAAAAGCTGGACGTTTGTCTTTTTTGCTCCGAAGGGGGCTGAAAGCGAAAACAGGTGCGTTTGAGGATGGAGTCCGCAGGAAAGCAGAGAGGGCCAAATTGTGTGGTGCATTTGAAGGTGTTCCAGGAGGCAGTGAGGACCAGCATCACTTTTCCCCGCTGGCACCTTTGCTGTGGCAGCAAAAGCTGACGTTTGTCTTTTTTGCTCCGGAGAATGCCGAAAGTGAAAACAAGTGCTTTTGAGGATGGAGTCCGTAGGGAAAGCAGAGAGGGCCAAATTGTGTGGTGCATTTGAAGAGGTTCCAGGAGGCAGTGAGGACCAGCATCACTTTTCCCCGCTGGCACCTTTGCTGTGGCAGCAAAAGCTGGACAGTTTGTCTTTTTTGCTCCGGAGGATGCCGAAAGCGAAAACAGGTGCTTTTTGAGGATGGAGTCCGCAGGAAAGCAGAGAGGGCCAAATTGTCTGGGGCATTTGAAGAGGTTCCAGGAGGCAGTGAGGACCAGCATCACTTTTCCCCGCTGGCACCTTTGCTGTGGCAGCAAAAAGCTGGACGTTTGTCTTTTTTGCTCCGGAGGGCGCCGGAAAGTGAAAACAAGTGCTTTTGAGGATGGAGTCCGCAGGAAAGCAGAGAGGGCCAAATTGTGTGGTGCATTTGAAGGTGTTCCAGGAGGCAGTGAGGACCAGCATCACTTTTCCCCGCTGGCACCTTTGCTGTGGCAGCAAAAGCTGGACGTTTGTCTTTTTTGCTCCGGAGGGCGCCGAAAGTGAAAACAAGTGCTTTTGAGGGATGGAGTCCGCAGGAAAGCAGAGAGGGCCAAATAATGTGGGGCATTTGAAGAGGTTCCAGGAGGCAGTGAGGACCCAGCATCACTTTTCCCCGCTGGCACCTTTGCTGTGGCAGCAAAAAGCTGGACGTTTGTCTTTTTGCTCCGGAGGATGCCGAAAGCGAAAACAGGTGCTTTTGAGGATGGAGTCCGCAGGAAAGCAAGAGAGGGCCAAATTGTGTGGTGCATTTGAAGATGTTTCCAGGAGGCAGTGAGGACCAGCATCACTTTTCCCCGCTGGCACCTTTGCTGTGGCAGCAAAAGCTGGACGTTTGTCTTTTTTGCTCCGAAGGGCGCTGAAAGCGAAAACAGGTGCGTTTGAGGATGGAGTCCGCAGGAAAGCAGAGATTGCCAAATTGTGTGGTGCATTTGAAGGTGTTCCAGGAGGCAGTGAGGACCAGCATCCACTTTTCCCCGCTGGCACCTTTGCTGTGGCAGCAAAGCTGGACGTTTGTCTTTTTTGCTCCGGAGAATGCCGAAAGTGAAAACAAGTGCTTTTGAGGAGGGAGTCCGTATGAAAGCAGAGAGGGCCAAATTGTGTGGTGCATTTGAAGAGGTTCCAGGAGGCAGTGAGGACCAGCATCACTTTTCCCCGCTGGCACCTTTGCTGTGGCAGCAAAAGCTGGACGTTTGTCTTTTTTGCTCCGGAGGATGTTGAAAGTGAAAACAAGTGTTTTTGAGGATGGAGTCCGCAGGAAAGCAGAGAGGGCCAAATTGTGTGGTGCATTTGAAGAGGTTCCAGGAGGCAGTGAGGACCAGCATCACTTTTCCCCGCTGGCACCTTTGCTGTGGCAGCAAAAGCCTGGACGTTTGTCTTTTTTGCTCCGGAGGGCGCCGAAAGTGAAAACAGGTGCTTTGAGGATGGAGTCGGCAGGAAAGCAGAGAGGGCCAAATTTGTGTGGTGCATTTGAAGAGGTTCCAGGAGGCAGTGAGGACCAGCATCACTTTTCCCCGCTGGCACCTTTGCTGTGGCAGCAAAAGCTGGACCGTTTGTCTTTTTTGCTCCGGAGGATGCCGAAAGCGAAAACAGGTGCTTTTGAGGATGGAGTCCGCAGGAAAGCAGAGAGGGCCAAATTGTCTGGGGCATTTGAAGAGGTTCCAGGAGGCAGTGAGGACCAGCATCACTTTTCCCCGCTGGCACCTTTTGCTGTGGCAGCAAAAGCTGGACGTTTGGCTTTTTTGCTCCGGAGGGCGCCGAAAGTGAAAAACAAGTGCTTTTGAGGATGGAGTCCGCAGGAAAGCAGAGAGGGCCAAATTGTGTGGTGCATTTGAATGAGGTTCCAGGAGGCAGTGAGACCAGCATCACTTTTCCCGCTGGCACCTTTGCTGTGGCAGCAAAAGCTGGACGTTTGTCTTTTTGCTCCGAAGGGCGCTGAAAGCGAAAACAGGTGCGTTTGAGGATGGAGTCCGCAGGAAAGCAGAGAAGGGCCAATTGTGTGGGTGCATTTGAAGAGGTTCCAGGAGGCAGTGAGACCAGCATCACTTTTCCCGCTGGCACCTTTGGCTGTGGCAGCAAAAGCTGGACGTTTGTCTTTTTTGCTCCGGAGGTTGCCGGAAAGCGAAAACGAGTGCTTTTGAGGATGGAGTCCGCAGGAAAGCAGAGAGGGCCAAATTGTGTGGTGCATTTGAAGAGGTTCCAGGAGGCAGTGAGGACCAGCATCACTTTTCCCGCTGGCACCTTTGCTGTGGCAGCAAAAGCTGGACGTTTGTCTTTTTTGCTCCGGAGGGCGCCGAAAGTGAAAACAGGTGCTTTTGAGGATGGAGTCCTGCAGGAAAGCAGAGAGGGCCAAATTGTCTGGGGCATTTGAAGAGGTTCCAGGAGGCAGTGAGGACCAGCATCACTTTTCCCCGCTGGCACCTTGCTGTGGCAGCAAAAGCTGGACGTTTGTGTTTTTTTCTCCCGAGGATGCCGAAAGTGAAAACAGGTGCTTTTGAGGATAGAGTCTGCAGGAAAAGCAGAGAGGGCCAAATTATTGTGGAATTGGAAGGGTTCCAGAGGCAGTGAGGACCAGCATCACTTTTCCCCGCTGCACCTTTGCTGTGCAGCAAAAGCTGGACGTTTGTCTTTTTGCTCCAAACCAGCGTTGAAGTGAAAAAAATGTGGCTTTTGAGAGATGGAGTCCGCAGGGGGACAGCAGAGAGGGCCAAATTGTGTGGTGCATTTGAAGAGGTTCCAGGAGGCAGTGAGGACCACGCATCACTTTTCCC
>NW_028127657.1:0-58263 GCF_965231255.1 Vanellus vanellus | reverse complement strand
AGTCCGCAGGAAAGCAGAGAGGGCCAAATTCTCTGAGGCATTTGAAGGAGTTCCAGGAGGCAGTGAGAACCAGCATTACTTTTCACCCGCTGGCACCTTTGCTGTGGCAGCAAAAGCTGGACGTTTGTCTTTTTTGCTCCGGAGGCTGCCGAAAAGCGAAAACAGGTGCTTTTGAGGATGGAGTCCGCAGGAAAGCAGAGAGGGCCAAATTGTCTGTGGCATTTGAAGAGGTTCCAGGAGGCAGTGAGAACCAGCATTACTTTTCCCCGCTGGCACCTTTGCTGTGGCAGCAAAAGCTGGACGTTTGTCTTTTTTGCTCCGGAGGCTGCCGAAAGCGAAAACAGCTGCTTTTGAGGATGGAGTCCGCAGGAAAGCAGAGAGGGCCAAATTGTCTGTGGCATTTGAAAGGGTTCCAGGAGGCAGTGAGAACCAGCATTACTTTTCCCCGCTGGCACCTTTGCTGTGGCAGCAAAAGCTGGACGTTTGTCTTTTTTGCTCCGGAGGCTGCCGAAAGCGAAAACAGGTGCTTTTGAGGATGGAGTCCGCAGGAAAGCAGAGAGGGCCAAATTGTCTGTGGCATTTGAAAGGGTTCCAGGAGGCAGTGAGAACCAGCATTACTTTCCCCGCTGGCACCTTTGCTGTGGCAGCAAAAGCTGGACGTTTGTCTTTTTTGCTCCGGAGGGCGCCGAAAGCAAAAATAGGTTCTTTTGAGGATGGAGTCCGCAGGAAAGCAGAGAGGGCCAAATTGTCTGTGGCATTTGAAAGGGTTCCAGGAGGCAGTGAGAACCAGCATTACTTTTCCCCGCTGGCACCTTTGCTGTGGCAGCAAAAGCTGGACGTTTGTCTTTTTTGCTCCGGAGGCTGCCGAAAGCGAAAACCGGTGCTTTTGAGGATGGAGTCCGCAGGAAAGCAGAGAGGGCCAAATTCTCTGAGGCATTTGAAGGAGTTCCAGGAGGCAGTGAGAACCAGCATTACTTTTCCCCGCTGGCACCTTTGCTGTGGCAGCAAAAGCTGGACGTTTGTCTTTTTTGCTCCGGAGGCTGCCGAAAGCGAAAACAGGTGCTTTTGAGGATGGAGTCCGCAGGAAAGCAGAGAGGGCCAAATTGTCTGTGGCATTTGAAGAGGTTCCAGGAGGCAGTGAGAACCAGCATTACTTTTCCCCGCTGGTACCTTTGCTGTGGCAGCAAAAGCGTGACGTTTGTCTTTTTTGCTCCGGAGGGCGCCGAAAGCGAAAACCGGTGCTTTTGAGGATGGAGTCCGCAGGAAAGCAGAGAGGGCCAAATTCTCTGAGGCATTTGAAGGAGTTCCAGGAGGCAGTGAGAACCAGCATTACTTTTCCCCGCTGGCACCTTTGCTGTGGCAGCAAAAGCTGGACGTTTGTCTTTTTTGCTCCGGAGGCTGCCGAAAGCGAAAACAGGTGCTTTTGAGGATGGAGTCCGCAGGAAAGCAGAGAGGGCCAAATTGTCTGTGGCATTTGAAGAGGTTCCAGGAGGCAGTGAGAACCAGCATTACTTTTCCCCGCTGGCACCTTTGCTGTGGCAGCAAAAGCTGGACGTTTGTCTTTTTTGCTCCGGAGGCTGCCGAAAGCGAAAACAGGTGCTTTTGAGGATGGAGTCCGCAGGAAAGCAGAGAGGGCCAAATTGTCTGGGGCATTTGAAAGGGTTCCAGGAGGCAGTGAGAACCAGCATTACTTTTCCCCGCTGGCAGCTTTGCTGTGGCAGCAAAAGCTGGACGTTTGTCTTTTTTGCTCCGGAGGCTGCCGAAAGCGAAAACAGGTGCTTTTGAGGATGGAGTCCGCAGCAAAGCAGAGAGGGCCAAATTGTCTGTGGCATTTGAAAGGGTTCCAGGAGGCAGTGAGAACCAGCATTACTTTTCCCCGCTGGCACCTTTGCTGTGGCAGCAAAAGCTGGACGTTTGTCTTTTTTGCTCCGGAGGGCGCCGAAAGCAAAAATAGGTTCTTTTGAGGATGGAGTCCGCAGGAAAGCAGAGAGGGCCAAATTGTCTGTGGCATTTGAAAGGGTTCCAGGAGGCAGTGAGAACCAGCATTACTTTTCCCCGCTGGCACCTTTGCTGTGGCAGCAAAAGCTGGACGTTTGTCTTTTTTGCTCCGGAGGCTGCCGAAAGCGAAAACCGGTGCTTTTGAGGATGGAGTCCGCAGGAAAGCAGAGAGGGCCAAATTCTCTGAGGCATTTGAAGGAGTTCCAGGAGGCAGTGAGAACCAGCATTACTTTTCCCCGCTGGCACCTTTGCTGTGGCAGCAAAAGCTGGACGTTTGTCTTTTTTGCTCCGGAGGCTGCCGAAAGCGAAAACAGGTGCTTTTGAGGATGGAGTCCGCAGGAAAGCAGAGAGGGCCAAATTGTCTGTGGCATTTGAAGAGGTTCCAGGAGGCAGTGAGAACCAGCATTACTTTTCCCCGCTGGTACCTTTGCTGTGGCAGCAAAAGCGTGACGTTTGTCTTTTTTGCTCCGGAGGGCGCCGAAAGCGAAAACCGGTGCTTTTGAGGATGGAGTCCGCAGGAAAGCAGAGAGGGCCAAATTCTCTGAGGCATTTGAAGGAGTTCCAGGAGGCAGTGAGAACCAGCATTACTTTTCCCCGCTGGCACCTTTGCTGTGGCAGCAAAAGCTGGACGTTTGTCTTTTTTGCTCCGGAGGCTGCCGAAAGCGAAAACAGGTGCTTTTGAGGATGGAGTCCGCAGGAAAGCAGAGAGGGCCAAATTGTCTGGGGCATTTGAAAGGGTTCCAGGAGGCAGTGAGAACCAGCATTACTTTTCCCCGCTGGCACCTTTGCTGTGGCAGCAAAAGCTGGACGTTTGTCTTTTTTGCTCCGGAGGCTGCCGAAAGCGAAAACAGGTGCTTTTGAGGATGGAGTCCGCAGGAAAGCAGAGAGGGCCAAATTGTCTGTGGCATTTGAAAGGGTTCCAGGAGGCAGTGAGAACCAGCATTACTTTTCCCCGCTGGCACCTTTGCTGTGGCAGCAAAAGCTGGACGTTTGTCTTTTTTGCTCCGGAGGCTGCCGAAAGCGAAAACAGGTGCTTTTGAGGATGGAGTCCGCAGCAAAGCAGAGAGGGCCAAATTGTCTGTGGCATTTGAAAGGGTTCCAGGAGGCAGTGAGAACCAGCATTACTTTTCCCCGCTGGCACCTTTGCTGTGGCAGCAAAAGCTGGACGTTTGTCTTTTTTGCTCCGGAGGCTGCCGAAAGCGAAAACAGGTGCTTTTGAGGATGGAGTCCGCAGGAAAGCAGAGAGGGCCAAATTCTCTGAGGCATTTGAAGGAGTTCCAGGAGGCAGTGAGAACCAGCATTACTTTTCCCCGCTGGCACCTTTGCTGTGGCAGCAAAAGCTGGACGTTTGTCTTTTTTGCTCCGGAGGCTGCCGAAAGCGAAAACAGGTGCTTTTGAGGATGGAGTCCGCAGGAAAGCAGAGAGGGCCAAATTGTCTGTGGCATTTGAAGAGGTTCCAGGAGGCAGTGAGAACCAGCATTACTTTTCCCCGCTGGCACCTTTGCTGTGGCAGCAAAAGCTGGACGTTTGTCTTTTTTGCTCCGGAGGCTGCCGAAAGCGAAAACAGGTGCTTTTGAGGATGGAGTCCGCAGGAAAGCAGAGAGGGCCAAATTGTCTGGGGCATTTGAAAGGGTTCCAGGAGGCAGTGAGAACCAGCATTACTTTTCCCCGCTGGCACCTTTGCTGTGGCAGCAAAAGCTGGACGTTTGTCTTTTTTGCTCCGGAGGCTGCCGAAAGCGAAAACAGGTGCTTTTGAGGATGGAGTCCGCAGCAAAGCAGAGAGGGCCAAATTGTCTGTGGCATTTGAAAGGGTTCCAGGAGGCAGTGAGAACCAGCATTACTTTTCCCCGCTGGCACCTTTGCTGTGGCAGCAAAAGCTGGACGTTTGTCTTTTTTGCTCCGGAGGCTGCCGAAAGCGAAAACAGCTGCTTTTGAGGATGGAGTCCGCAGGAAAGCAGAGAGGGCCAAATTGTCTGTGGCATTTGAAAGGGTTCCAGGAGGCAGTGAGAACCAGCATTACTTTTCCCCGCTGGCACCTTTGCTGTGGCAGCAAAAGCTGGACGTTTGTCTTTTTTGCTCCGGAGGCTGCCGAAAGCGAAAACAGGTGCTTTTGAGGATGGAGTCCGCAGGAAAGCAGAGAGGGCCAAATTGTCTGTGGCATTTGAAAGGGTTCCAGGAGGCAGTGAGAACCAGCATTACTTTTCCCCGCTGGCACCTTTGCTGTGGCAGCAAAAGCTGGACGTTTGTCTTTTTTGCTCCGGAGGCTGCCGAAAGCGAAAACAGGTGCTTTTGAGGATGGAGTCCGCAGGAAAGCAGAGAGGGCCAAATTGTCTGTGGCATTTGAAAGGGTTCCAGGAGGCAGTGAGAACCAGCATTACTTTTCCCCGCTGGCACCTTTGCTGTGGCAGCAAAAGCTGGACGTTTGTCTTTTTTGCTCCGGAGGCTGCCGAAAGCGAAAACAGGTGCTTTTGAGGATGGAGTCCGCAGGAAAGCAGAGAGGGCCAAATTGTCTGAGGCATTTGAAGAGGTTCCAGGAGGCAGTGAGAACCAGCATCATATTTCCTTGCTGGCACCTTTGCTGTGGCAGCAAAAGCTGGACGTTTGTCTTTTTTGCTCCGGAGGGCGTCGAAAGCGAAAACAGGTTCTGTTGAGGATGGAGTCCGCAGGAAAGCAGAGAGGGCCAAATTGTCTGTGGCATTTGAAAGGGTTCCAGGAGGCAGTGAGAACCAGCATTACTTTTCCCCGCTGGCACCTTTGCTGTGGCAGCAAAAGCTGGACGTTTGTCTTTTTTGCTCCGGAGGCTGCCGAAAGCAAAAATAGGTTCTTTTGAGGATGGAGTCCGCAGGAAAGCAGAGAGGGCCAAATTGTCTGTGGCATTTGAAAGGGTTCCAGGAGGCAGTGAGAACCAGCATTACTTTTCCCCGCTGGCACCTTTGCTGTGGCAGCAAAAGCTGGACGTTTGTCTTTTTTGCTCCGGAGGCTGCCGAAAGCGAAAACAGCTGCTTTTGAGGATGGAGTCCGCAGGAAAGCAGAGAGGGCCAAATTGTCTGTGGCATTTGAAAGGGTTCCAGGAGGCAGTGAGAACCAGCATTACTTTTCCCCGCTGGCACCTTTGCTGTGGCAGCAAAAGCTGGACGTTTGTCTTTTTTGCTCCGGAGGCTGCCGAAAGCGAAAACAGGTGCTTTTGAGGATGGAGTCCGCAGGAAAGCAGAGAGGGCCAAATTGTCTGTGGCATTTGAAAGGGTTCCAGGAGGCAGTGAGAACCAGCATTACTTTTCCCCGCTGGCACCTTTGCTGTGGCAGCAAAAGCTGGACGTTTGTCTTTTTTGCTCCGGAGGCTGCCGAAAGCGAAAACAGGTGCTTTTGAGGATGGAGTCCGCAGGAAAGCAGAGAGGGCCAAATTGTCTGTGGCATTTGAAAGGGTTCCAGGAGGCAGTGAGAACCAGCATTACTTTTCCCCGCTGGCACCTTTGCTGTGGCAGCAAAAGCTGGACGTTTGTCTTTTTTGCTCCGGAGGCTGCCGAAAGCGAAAACAGGTGCTTTTGAGGATGGAGTCCGCAGGAAAGCAGAGAGGGCCAAATTGTCTGAGGCATTTGAAGAGGTTCCAGGAGGCAGTGAGAACCAGCATCATATTTCCTTGCTGGCACCTTTGCTGTGGCAGCAAAAGCTGGACGTTTGTCTTTTTTGCTCCGGAGGGCGTCGAAAGCGAAAACAGGTTCTGTTGAGGATGGAGTCCGCAGGAAAGCAGAGAGGGCCAAATTGTCTGTGGCATTTGAAAGGGTTCCAGGAGGCAGTGAGAACCAGCATTACTTTCCCCGCTGGCACCTTTGCTGTGGCAGCAAAAGCTGGACGTTTGTCTTTTTTGCTCCGGAGGCTGCCGAAAGCAAAAATAGGTTCTTTTGAGGATGGAGTCCGCAGGAAAGCAGAGAGGGCCAAATTGTCTGTGGCATTTGAAAGGGTTCCAGGAGGCAGTGAGAACCAGCATTACTTTTCCCCGCTGGCACCTTTGCTGTGGCAGCAAAAGCTGGACGTTTGTCTTTTTTGCTCCGGAGGCTGCCGAAAGCGAAAACCGGTGCTTTTGAGGATGGAGTCCGCAGGAAAGCAGAGAGGGCCAAATTCTCTGAGGCATTTGAAGGAGTTCCAGGAGGCAGTGAGAACCAGCATTACTTTTCCCCGCTGGCACCTTTGCTGTGGCAGCAAAAGCTGGACGTTTGTCTTTTTTGCTCCGGAGGCTGCCGAAAGCGAAAACAGGTGCTTTTGAGGATGGAGTCCGCAGGAAAGCAGAGAGGGCCAAATTGTCTGTGGCATTTGAAGAGGTTCCAGGAGGCAGTGAGAACCAGCATTACTTTTCCCCGCTGGTACCTTTGCTGTGGCAGCAAAAGCGTGACGTTTGTCTTTTTTGCTCCGGAGGGCGCCGAAAGCGAAAACCGGTGCTTTTGAGGATGGAGTCCGCAGGAAAGCAGAGAGGGCCAAATTCTCTGAGGCATTTGAAGGAGTTCCAGGAGGCAGTGAGAACCAGCATTACTTTTCCCCGCTGGCACCTTTGCTGTGGCAGCAAAAGCTGGACGTTTGTCTTTTTTGCTCCGGAGGCTGCCGAAAGCGAAAACAGGTGCTTTTGAGGATGGAGTCCGCAGGAAAGCAGAGAGGGCCAAATTGTCTGTGGCATTTGAAGAGGTTCCAGGAGGCAGTGAGAACCAGCATTACTTTTCCCCGCTGGCACCTTTGCTGTGGCAGCAAAAGCTGGACGTTTGTCTTTTTTGCTCCGGAGGCTGCCGAAAGCGAAAACAGGTGCTTTTGAGGATGGAGTCCGCAGGAAAGCAGAGAGGGCCAAATTGTCTGTGGCATTTGAAAGGGTTCCAGGAGGCAGTGAGAACCAGCATTACTTTTCCCCGCTGGCACCTTTGCTGTGGCAGCAAAAGCTGGACGTTTGTCTTTTTTGCTCCGGAGGCTGCCGAAAGCGAAAACAGGTGCTTTTGAGGATGGAGTCCGCAGGAAAGCAGAGAGGGCCAAATTGTCTGGGGCATTTGAAAGGGTTCCAGGAGGCAGTGAGAACCAGCATTACTTTTCCCCGCTGGCACCTTTGCTGTGGCAGCAAAAGCTGGACGTTTGTCTTTTTTGCTCCGGAGGCTGCCGAAAGCGAAAACAGGTGCTTTTGAGGATGGAGTCCGCAGGAAAGCAGAGAGGGCCAAATTCTCTGAGGCATTTGAAGGAGTTCCAGGAGGCAGTGAGAACCAGCATTACTTTTCCCCGCTGGCACCTTTGCTGTGGCAGCAAAAGCTGGACGTTTGTCTTTTTTGCTCCGGAGGCTGCCGAAAGCGAAAACAGGTGCTTTTGAGGATGGAGTCCGCAGGAAAGCAGAGAGGGCCAAATTGTCTGTGGCATTTGAAGAGGTTCCAGGAGGCAGTGAGAACCAGCATTACTTTTCCCCGCTGGCACCTTTGCTGTGGCAGCAAAAGCTGGACGTTTGTCTTTTTTGCTCCGGAGGCTGCCGAAAGCGAAAACAGGTGCTTTTGAGGATGGAGTCCGCAGGAAAGCAGAGAGGGCCAAATTGTCTGTGGCATTTGAAAGGGTTCCAGGAGGCAGTGAGAACCAGCATTACTTTTCCCCGCTGGCACCTTTGCTGTGGCAGCAAAAGCTGGACGTTTGTCTTTTTTGCTCCGGAGGCTGCCGAAAGCGAAAACAGGTGCTTTTGAGGATGGAGTCCGCAGGAAAGCAGAGAGGGCCAAATTGTCTGTGGCATTTGAAAGGGTTCCAGGAGGCAGTGAGAACCAGCATTACTTTTCCCCGCTGGCACCTTTGCTGTGGCAGCAAAAGCTGGACGTTTGTCTTTTTTGCTCCGGAGGCTGCCGAAAGCGAAAACAGGTGCTTTTGAGGATGGAGTCCGCAGGAAAGCAGAGAGGGCCAAATTGTCTGAGGCATTTGAAGAGGTTCCAGGAGGCAGTGAGAACCAGCATCATATTTCCTTGCTGGCACCTTTGCTGTGGCAGCAAAAGCTGGACGTTTGTCTTTTTTGCTCCGGAGGGCGTCGAAAGCGAAAACAGGTTCTGTTGAGGATGGAGTCCGCAGGAAAGCAGAGAGGGCCAAATTGTCTGTGGCATTTGAAAGGGTTCCAGGAGGCAGTGAGAACCAGCATTACTTTTCCCCGCTGGCACCTTTGCTGTGGCAGCAAAAGCTGGACGTTTGTCTTTTTTGCTCCGGAGGCTGCCGAAAGCAAAAATAGGTTCTTTTGAGGATGGAGTCCGCAGGAAAGCAGAGAGGGCCAAATTGTCTGTGGCATTTGAAAGGGTTCCAGGAGGCAGTGAGAACCAGCATTACTTTTCCCCGCTGGCACCTTTGCTGTGGCAGCAAAAGCTGGACGTTTGTCTTTTTTGCTCCGGAGGCTGCCGAAAGCGAAAACCGGTGCTTTTGAGGATGGAGTCCGCAGGAAAGCAGAGAGGGCCAAATTCTCTGAGGCATTTGAAGGAGTTCCAGGAGGCAGTGAGAACCAGCATTACTTTTCCCCGCTGGCACCTTTGCTGTGGCAGCAAAAGCTGGACGTTTGTCTTTTTTGCTCCGGAGGCTGCCGAAAGCGAAAACAGGTGCTTTTGAGGATGGAGTCCGCAGGAAAGCAGAGAGGGCCAAATTGTCTGTGGCATTTGAAGAGGTTCCAGGAGGCAGTGAGAACCAGCATTACTTTTCCCCGCTGGTACCTTTGCTGTGGCAGCAAAAGCGTGACGTTTGTCTTTTTTGCTCCGGAGGGCGCCGAAAGCGAAAACCGGTGCTTTTGAGGATGGAGTCCGCAGGAAAGCAGAGAGGGCCAAATTCTCTGAGGCATTTGAAGGAGTTCCAGGAGGCAGTGAGAACCAGCATTACTTTTCCCCGCTGGCACCTTTGCTGTGGCAGCAAAAGCTGGACGTTTGTCTTTTTTGCTCCGGAGGCTGCCGAAAGCGAAAACAGGTGCTTTTGAGGATGGAGTCCGCAGGAAAGCAGAGAGGGCCAAATTGTCTGTGGCATTTGAAGAGGTTCCAGGAGGCAGTGAGAACCAGCATTACTTTTCCCCGCTGGCACCTTTGCTGTGGCAGCAAAAGCTGGACGTTTGTCTTTTTTGCTCCGGAGGCTGCCGAAAGCGAAAACAGGTGCTTTTGAGGATGGAGTCCGCAGGAAAGCAGAGAGGGCCAAATTGTCTGTGGCATTTGAAAGGGTTCCAGGAGGCAGTGAGAACCAGCATTACTTTTCCCCGCTGGCACCTTTGCTGTGGCAGCAAAAGCTGGACGTTTGTCTTTTTTGCTCCGGAGGCTGCCGAAAGCGAAAACAGGTGCTTTTGAGGATGGAGTCCGCAGGAAAGCAGAGAGGGCCAAATTGTCTGGGGCATTTGAAAGGGTTCCAGGAGGCAGTGAGAACCAGCATTACTTTTCCCCGCTGGCACCTTTGCTGTGGCAGCAAAAGCTGGACGTTTGTCTTTTTTGCTCCGGAGGCTGCCGAAAGCGAAAACAGGTGCTTTTGAGGATGGAGTCCGCAGGAAAGCAGAGAGGGCCAAATTCTCTGAGGCATTTGAAGGAGTTCCAGGAGGCAGTGAGAACCAGCATTACTTTTCCCCGCTGGCACCTTTGCTGTGGCAGCAAAAGCTGGACGTTTGTCTTTTTTGCTCCGGAGGCTGCCGAAAGCGAAAACAGGTGCTTTTGAGGATGGAGTCCGCAGGAAAGCAGAGAGGGCCAAATTGTCTGTGGCATTTGAAGAGGTTCCAGGAGGCAGTGAGAACCAGCATTACTTTTCCCCGCTGGCACCTTTGCTGTGGCAGCAAAAGCTGGACGTTTGTCTTTTTTGCTCCGGAGGCTGCCGAAAGCGAAAACAGGTGCTTTTGAGGATGGAGTCCGCAGGAAAGCAGAGAGGGCCAAATTGTCTGTGGCATTTGAAAGGGTTCCAGGAGGCAGTGAGAACCAGCATTACTTTTCCCCGCTGGCACCTTTGCTGTGGCAGCAAAAGCTGGACGTTTGTCTTTTTTGCTCCGGAGGCTGCCGAAAGCGAAAACAGGTGCTTTTGAGGATGGAGTCCGCAGGAAAGCAGAGAGGGCCAAATTGTCTGTGGCATTTGAAAGGGTTCCAGGAGGCAGTGAGAACCAGCATTACTTTTCCCCGCTGGCACCTTTGCTGTGGCAGCAAAAGCTGGACGTTTGTCTTTTTTGCTCCGGAGGCTGCCGAAAGCGAAAACAGCTGCTTTTGAGGATGGAGTCCGCAGGAAAGCAGAGAGGGCCAAATTGTCTGTGGCATTTGAAAGGGTTCCAGGAGGCAGTGAGAACCAGCATTACTTTTCCCCGCTGGCACCTTTGCTGTGGCAGCAAAAGCTGGACGTTTGTCTTTTTTGCTCCGGAGGCTGCCGAAAGCGAAAACAGGTGCTTTTGAGGATGGAGTCCGCAGGAAAGCAGAGAGGGCCAAATTGTCTGTGGCATTTGAAAGGGTTCCAGGAGGCAGTGAGAACCAGCATTACTTTTCCCCGCTGGCACCTTTGCTGTGGCAGCAAAAGCTGGACGTTTGTCTTTTTTGCTCCGGAGGCTGCCGAAAGCGAAAACAGGTGCTTTTGAGGATGGAGTCCGCAGGAAAGCAGAGAGGGCCAAATTGTCTGTGGCATTTGAAAGGGTTCCAGGAGGCAGTGAGAACCAGCATTACTTTTCCCCGCTGGCACCTTTGCTGTGGCAGCAAAAGCTGGACGTTTGTCTTTTTTGCTCCGGAGGCTGCCGAAAGCGAAAACAGGTGCTTTTGAGGATGGAGTCCGCAGGAAAGCAGAGAGGGCCAAATTGTCTGAGGCATTTGAAGAGGTTCCAGGAGGCAGTGAGAACCAGCATCATATTTCCTTGCTGGCACCTTTGCTGTGGCAGCAAAAGCTGGACGTTTGTCTTTTTTGCTCCGGAGGGCGTCGAAAGCGAAAACAGGTTCTGTTGAGGATGGAGTCCGCAGGAAAGCAGAGAGGGCCAAATTGTCTGTGGCATTTGAAAGGGTTCCAGGAGGCAGTGAGAACCAGCATTACTTTTCCCCGCTGGCACCTTTGCTGTGGCAGCAAAAGCTGGACGTTTGTCTTTTTTGCTCCGGAGGCTGCCGAAAGCAAAAATAGGTTCTTTTGAGGATGGAGTCCGCAGGAAAGCAGAGAGGGCCAAATTGTCTGTGGCATTTGAAAGGGTTCCAGGAGGCAGTGAGAACCAGCATTACTTTTCCCCGCTGGCACCTTTGCTGTGGCAGCAAAAGCTGGACGTTTGTCTTTTTTGCTCCGGAGGCTGCCGAAAGCGAAAACCGGTGCTTTTGAGGATGGAGTCCGCAGGAAAGCAGAGAGGGCCAAATTCTCTGAGGCATTTGAAGGAGTTCCAGGAGGCAGTGAGAACCAGCATTACTTTTCCCCGCTGGCACCTTTGCTGTGGCAGCAAAAGCTGGACGTTTGTCTTTTTTGCTCCGGAGGCTGCCGAAAGCGAAAACAGGTGCTTTTGAGGATGGAGTCCGCAGGAAAGCAGAGAGGGCCAAATTGTCTGTGGCATTTGAAGAGGTTCCAGGAGGCAGTGAGAACCAGCATTACTTTTCCCCGCTGGTACCTTTGCTGTGGCAGCAAAAGCGTGACGTTTGTCTTTTTTGCTCCGGAGGGCGCCGAAAGCGAAAACCGGTGCTTTTGAGGATGGAGTCCGCAGGAAAGCAGAGAGGGCCAAATTCTCTGAGGCATTTGAAGGAGTTCCAGGAGGCAGTGAGAACCAGCATTACTTTTCCCCGCTGGCACCTTTGCTGTGGCAGCAAAAGCTGGACGTTTGTCTTTTTTGCTCCGGAGGCTGCCGAAAGCGAAAACAGGTGCTTTTGAGGATGGAGTCCGCAGGAAAGCAGAGAGGGCCAAATTGTCTGTGGCATTTGAAGAGGTTCCAGGAGGCAGTGAGAACCAGCATTACTTTTCCCCGCTGGCACCTTTGCTGTGGCAGCAAAAGCTGGACGTTTGTCTTTTTTGCTCCGGAGGCTGCCGAAAGCGAAAACAGCTGCTTTTGAGGATGGAGTCCGCAGGAAAGCAGAGAGGGCCAAATTGTCTGTGGCATTTGAAAGGGTTCCAGGAGGCAGTGAGAACCAGCATTACTTTTCCCCGCTGGCACCTTTGCTGTGGCAGCAAAAGCTGGACGTTTGTCTTTTTTGCTCCGGAGGCTGCCGAAAGCGAAAACAGGTGCTTTTGAGGATGGAGTCCGCAGGAAAGCAGAGAGGGCCAAATTGTCTGGGGCATTTGAAAGGGTTCCAGGTGGCAGTGAGAACCAGCATTACTTTTCCCCGCTGGCACCTTTGCTGTGGCAGCAAAAGCTGGACGTTTGTCTTTTTTGCTCCGGAGGCTGCCGAAAGCGAAAACAGGTGCTTTTGAGGATGGAGTCCGCAGCAAAGCAGAGAGGGCCAAATTGTCTGTGGCATTTGAAAGGGTTCCAGGAGGCAGTGAGAACCAGCATTACTTTTCCCCGCTGGCACCTTTGCTGTGGCAGCAAAAGCTGGACGTTTGTCTTTTTTGCTCCGGAGGCTGCCGAAAGCGAAAACAGCTGCTTTTGAGGATGGAGTCCGCAGGAAAGCAGAGAGGGCCAAATTGTCTGTGGCATTTGAAAGGGTTCCAGGAGGCAGTGAGCACCAGCATTACTTTTCCCCGCTGGCACCTTTGCTGTGGCAGCAAAAGCTGGACGTTTGTCTTTTTTGCTCCGGAGGCTGCCGAAAGCGAAAACAGGTGCTTTTGAGGATGGAGTCCGCAGGAAAGCAGAGAGGGCCAAATTGTCTGTGGCATTTGAAGGAGTTCCAGGAGGCAGTGAGAACCAGCATTACTTTTCCCCGCTGGCACCTTTGCTGTGGCAGCAAAAGCTGGACGTTTGTCTTTTTTGCTCCGGAGGCTGCCGAAAGCGAAAACAGGTGCTTTTGAGGATGGAGTCCGCAGGAAAGCAGAGAGGGCCAAATTGTCTGAGGCATTTGAAGAGGTTCCAGGAGGCAGTGAGAACCAGCATCATATTTCCTTGCTGGCACCTTTGCTGTGGCAGCAAAAGCTGGACGTTTGTCTTTTTTGCTCCGGAGGGCGTCGAAAGCGAAAACAGGTTCTGTTGAGGATGGAGTCCGCAGGAAAGCAGAGAGGGCCAAATTGTCTGGGGCATTTGAAAGGGTTCCAGGAGGCAGTGAGAACCAGCATCACTTTTCCCCGCTGGCACCTTTGCTGTGGCAGCAAAAGCTGGACGTTTGTCTTTTTTGCTCCGGAGGGCGCCGAAAGGGAGAATAGGTTCTTTTGAGGATGGAGTCCGCAGGAAAGCAGAGAGGGCCAAATTGTCTGTGGCATTTGAAAGGGTTCCAGGAGGCAGTGAGAACCAGCATTACTTTTCCCCGCTGGTACCTTTGCTGTGGCAGCAAAAGCGTGACGTTTGTCTTTTTTGCTCCGGAGGCTGCCGAAAGCGAAAACCGGTGCTTTTGAGGATGGAGTCCGCAGGAAAGCAGAGAGGGCCAAATTCTCTGAGGCATTTGAAGGAGTTCCAGGAGGCAGTGAGAACCAGCATTACTTTTCCCCGCTGGCACCTTTGCTGTGGCAGCAAAAGCTGGACGTTTGTCTTTTTTGCTCCGGAGGCTGCCGAAAGCGAAAACAGGTGCTTTTGAGGATGGAGTCCGCAGGAAAGCAGAGAGGGCCAAATTGTCTGTGGCATTTGAAGAGGTTCCAGGAGGCAGTGAGAACCAGCATTACTTTTCCCCGCTGGCACCTTTGCTGTGGCAGCAAAAGCTGGACGTTTGTCTTTTTTGCTCCGGAGGCTGCCGAAAGCGAAAACAGGTGCTTTTGAGGATGGAGTCCGCAGGAAAGCAGAGAGGGCCAAATTGTCTGGGGCATTTGAAAGGGTTCCAGGAGGCAGTGAGAACCAGCATTACTTTTCCCCGCTGGCACCTTTGCTGTGGCAGCAAAAGCTGGACGTTTGTCTTTTTTGCTCCGGAGGCTGCCGAAAGCGAAAACAGGTGCTTTTGAGGATGGAGTCCGCAGCAAAGCAGAGAGGGCCAAATTGTCTGTGGCATTTGAAAGGGTTCCAGGAGGCAGTGAGAAGCAGCATTACTTTTCCCCGCTGGCACCTTTGCTGTGGCAGCAAAAGCTGGACGTTTGTCTTTTTTGCTCCGGAGGCTGCCGAAAGCGAAAACAGGTGCTTTTGAGGATGGAGTCCGCAGGAAAGCAGAGAGGGCCAAATTGTCTGTGGCATTTGAAAGGGTTCCAGGAGGCAGTGAGAACCAGCATTACTTTTCCCCGCTGGCACCTTTGCTGTGGCAGCAAAAGCTGGACGTTTGTCTTTTTTGCTCCGGAGGCTGCCGAAAGCGAAAACAGGTGCTTTTGAGGATGGAGTCCGCAGGAAAGCAGAGAGGGCCAAATTGTCTGTGGCATTTGAAGAGGTTCCAGGAGGCAGTGAGAACCAGCATTACTTTTCCCCGCTGGCACCTTTGCTGTGGCAGCAAAAGCTGGACGTTTGTCTTTTTTGCTCCGGAGGCTGCCGAAAGCGAAAACAGGTGCTTTTGAGGATGGAGTCCGCAGGAAAGCAGAGAGGGCCAAATTGTCTGTGGCATTTGAAAGGGTTCCAGGAGGCAGTGAGAACCAGCATTACTTTTCCCCGCTGGCACCTTTGCTGTGGCAGCAAAAGCTGGACGTTTGTCTTTTTTGCTCCGGAGGCTGCCGAAAGCGAAAACAGGTGCTTTTGAGGATGGAGTCCGCAGCAAAGCAGAGAGGGCCAAATTGTCTGTGGCATTTGAAAGGGTTCCAGGAGGCAGTGAGAAGCAGCATTACTTTTCCCCGCTGGCACCTTTGCTGTGGCAGCAAAAGCTGGACGTTTGTCTTTTTTGCTCCGGAGGCTGCCGAAAGCGAAAACAGGTGCTTTTGAGGATGGAGTCCGCAGGAAAGCAGAGAGGGCCAAATTGTCTGTGGCATTTGAAAGGGTTCCAGGAGGCAGTGAGAACCAGCATTACTTTTCCCCGCTGGCACCTTTGCTGTGGCAGCAAAAGCTGGACGTTTGTCTTTTTTGCTCCGGAGGCTGCCGAAAGCGAAAACAGGTGCTTTTGAGGATGGAGTCCGCACGAAAGCAGAGAGGGCCAAATTGTCTGTGGCATTTGAAAGGGTTCCAGGAGGCAGTGAGAACCAGCATTACTTTTCCCCGCTGGCACCTTTGCTGTGGCAGCAAAAGCTGGACGTTTGTCTTTTTTGCTCCGGAGGCTGCCGAAAGCGAAAACAGCTGCTTTTGAGGATGGAGTCCGCAGGAAAGCAGAGAGGGCCAAATTGTCTGTGGCATTTGAAGAGGTTCCAGGAGGCAGTGAGAACCAGCATTACTTTTCCCCGCTGGCACCTTTGCTGTGGCAGCAAAAGCTGGACGTTTGTCTTTTTTGCTCCGGAGGCTGCCGAAAGCGAAAACAGGTGCTTTTGAGGATGGAGTCCGCAGGAAAGCAGAGAGGGCCAAATTGTCTGAGGCATTTGAAGAGGTTCCAGGAGGCAGTGAGAACCAGCATCATATTTCCTTGCTGGAACCTTTGCTGTGGCAGCAAAAGCTGGACGTTTGTCTTTTTTGCTCCGGAGGGCGTCGAAAGCGAAAACAGGTTCTGTTGAGGATGGAGTCCGCAGGAAAGCAGAGAGGGCCAAATTGTCTGTGGCATTTGAAAGGGTTCCAGGAGGCAGTGAGAACCAGCATTACTTTTCCCCGCTGGCACCTTTGCTGTGGCAGCAAAAGCTGGACGTTTGTCTTTTTTGCTCCGGAGGGCGCCGAAAGGAAAAATAGGTTCTTTTGAGGATGGAGTCCGCAGGAAAGCAGAGAGGGCCAAATTGTCTGTGGCATTTGAAAGGGTTCCAGGAGGCAGTTAGAACCAGCATTACTTTTCCCCGCTGGCACCTTTGCTGTGGCAGCAAAAGCTGGACGTTTGTCTTTTTTGCTCCGGAGGCTGCCGAAAGCGAAAACAGCTGCTTTTGAGGATGGAGTCCGCAGGAAAGCAGAGAGGGCCAAATTGTCTGGGGCATTTGAAAGGGTTCCAGGAGGCAGTGAGAACCAGCATTACTTTTCCCCGCTGGCACCTTTGCTGTGGCAGCAAAAGCTGGACGTTTGTCTTTTTTGCTCCGGAAACTGCCGAAAGCGAAAACAGGTGCTTTTGAGGATGGAGTCCACAGGAAAGCAGAGAGGGCCAAATTGTCTGTGGCATTTGAAAGGGTTCCAGGAGGCAGTGAGAACCAGCATCACTTTTCCCCGCTGGCACCTTTGCTGTGGCAGCAAAAGCTGGACGTTTGTCTTTTTTGCTCCGGAGGGCGCCGAAAGGGAAAATAGGTTCTTTTGAGGATGGAGTCCGCAGGAAAGCAGAGAGGGCCAAATTGTCTGTGGCATTTGAAAGGGTTCCAGGAGGCAGTGAGAACCAGCATTACTTTTCCCCGCTGGTACCTTTGCTGTGGCAGCAAAAACGTGACGTTTGTCTTTTTTGCTCCGGAGGGCGCCGAAAGCGAAAACAGGTGCTTTTGAGGATGGAGTCCGCAGGAAAGCAGAGAGGGCCAAATTCTCTGAGGCATTTGAAGGAGTTCCAGGAGGCAGTGAGAACCAGCATTACTTTTCCCCGCTGGCACCTTTGCTGTGGCAGCAAAAGCTGGACGTTTGTCTTTTTTGCTCCGGAGGCTGCCGAAAGCGAAAACAGGTGCTTTTGAGGATGGAGTCCGCAGGAAAGCAGAGAGGGCCAAATTGTCTGTGGCATTTGAAGAGGTTCCAGGAGGCAGTGAGAACCAGCATTACTTTTCCCCGCTGGCACCTTTGCTGTGGCAGCAAAAGCTGGACGTTTGTCTTTTTTGCTCCGGAGGCTGCCGAAAGCGAAAACAGGTGCTTTTGAGGATGGAGTCCGCAGGAAAGCAGAGAGGGCCAAATTGTCTGGGGCATTTGAAAGGGTTCCAGGAGGCAGTGAGAACCAGCATTACTTTTCCCCGCTGGCACCTTTGCTGTGGCAGCAAAAGCTGGACGTTTGTCTTTTTTGCTCCGGAGGCTGCCGAAAGCGAAAACAGGTGCTTTTGAGGATGGAGTCCGCAGCAAAGCAGAGAGGGCCAAATTGTCTGTTGCATTTGAAAGGGTTCCAGGAGGCAGTGAGAACCAGCATTACTTTTCCCCGCTGGCACCTTTGCTGTGGCAGCAAAAGCTGGACGTTTGTCTTTTTTGCTCCGGAGGCTGCCGAAAGCGAAAACAGCTGCTTTTGAGGATGGAGTCCGCAGGAAAGCAGAGAGGGCCAAATTGTCTGTGGCATTTGAAAGGGTTCCAGGAGGCAGTGAGAACCAGCATTACTTTTCCCCGCTGGCACCTTTGCTGTGGCAGCAAAAGCTGGACGTTTGTCTTTTTTGCTCCGGAGGCTGCCGAAAGCGAAAACAGGTGCTTTTGAGGATGGAGTCCACAGGAAAGCAGAGAGGGCCAAATTGTCTGTGGCATTTGAAAGGGTTCCAGGAGGCAGTGAGCACCAGCATTACTTTTCCCCGCTGGCACCTTTGCTGTGGCAGCAAAAGCTGGACGTTTGTCTTTTTTGCTCCGGAGGCTGCCGAAAGCGAAAACAGGTGCTTTTGAGGATGGAGTCCGCAGGAAAGCAGAGAGGGCCAAATTGTCTGTGGCATTTGAAGGAGTTCCAGGAGGCAGTGAGAACCAGCATTACTTTTCCCCGCTGGCACCTTTGCTGTGGCAGCAAAAGCTGGACGTTTGTCTTTTTTGCTCCGGAGGCTGCCGAAAGGGAGAATAGGTTCTTTTGAGGATGGAGTCCGCAGGAAAGCAGAGAGGGCCAAATTGTCTGTGGCATTTGAAAGGGTTCCAGGAGGCAGTGAGAACCAGCATTACTTTTCCCCGCTGGTACCTTTGCTGTGGCAGCAAAAGCGTGACGTTTGTCTTTTTTGCTCCGGAGGGCGCCGAAAGCGAAAACCGGTGCTTTTGAGGATGGAGTCCGCAGGAAAGCAGAGAGGGCCAAATTCTCTGAGGCATTTGAAGGAGTTCCAGGAGGCAGTGAGAACCAGCATTACTTTTCCCCGCTGGCACCTTTGCTGTGGCAGCAAAAGCTGGACGTTTGTCTTTTTTGCTCCGGAGGCTGCCGAAAGCGAAAACAGGTGCTTTTGAGGATGGAGTCCGCAGGAAAGCAGAGAGGGCCAAATTGTCTGTGGCATTTGAAGAGGTTCCAGGAGGCAGTGAGAACCAGCATTACTTTTCCCCGCTGGCACCTTTGCTGTGGCAGCAAAAGCTGGACGTTTGTCTTTTTTGCTCCGGAGGCTGCCGAAAGCGAAAACAGGTGCTTTTGAGGATGGAGTCCGCAGGAAAGCAGAGAGGGCCAAATTGTCTGGGGCATTTGAAAGGGTTCCAGGAGGCAGTGAGAACCAGCATTACTTTTCCCCGCTGGCACCTTTGCTGTGGCAGCAAAAGCTGGACGTTTGTCTTTTTTGCTCCAGAGGCTGCCGAAAGCGAAAACAGCTGCTTTTGAGGATGGAGTCCGCAGGAAAGCAGAGAGGGCCAAATTGTCTGTGGCATTTGAAAGGGTTCCAGGAGGCAGTGAGAACCAGCATTACTTTTCCCCGCTGGCACCTTTGCTGTGGCAGCAAAAGCTGGACATTTGTCTTTTTTGCTCCGGAGGCTGCCGAAAGCGAAAACAGGTGCTTTTGAGGATGGAGTCCACAGGAAAGCAGAGAGGGCCAAATTGTCTGTGGCATTTGAAAGGGTTCCAGGAGGCAGTGAGAACCAGCATTACTTTTCCCCGCTGGCACCTTTGCTGTGGCAGCAAAAGCTGGACGTTTGTCTTTTTTGCTCCGGAGGCTGCCGAAAGCGAAAACAGGTGCTTTTGAGGATGGAGTCCGCAGGAAAGCAGAGAGGGCCAAATTGTCTGTGGCATTTGAAAGTGTTCCAGGAGGCAGTGAGAACCAGCATTACTTTTCCCCGCTGGCACCTTTGCTGTGGCAGCAAAAGCTGGACGTTTGTCTTTTTTGCTCCGGAGGCTGCCGAAAGCGAAAACAGGTGCTTTTGAGGATGGAGTCCACAGGAAAGCAGAGAGGGCCAAATTGTCTGTGGCATTTGAAAGGGTTCCAGGAGGCAGTGAGAACCAGCATTACTTTTCCCCGCTGGCACCTTTGCTGTGGCAGCAAAAGCGTGACGTTTGTCTTTTTTGCTCCGGAGGGCGCCGAAAGCGAAAACCGGTGCTTTTGAGGATGGAGTCCGCAGGAAAGCAGAGAGGGCCAAATTCTCTGAGGCATTTGAAGGAGTTCCAGGAGGCAGTGAGAACCAGCATTACTTTTCCCCGCTGGCACCTTTGCTGTGGCAGCAAAAGCTGGACGTTTGTCTTTTTTGCTCCGGAGGCTGCCGAAAGCGAAAACAGGTGCTTTTGAGGATGGAGTCCGCAGGAAAGCAGAGAGGGCCAAATTGTCTGGGGCATTTGAAAGGGTTCCAGGAGGCAGTGAGAACCAGCATTACTTTTCCCCGCTGGCACCTTTGCTGTGGCAGCAAAAGCTGGACGTTTGTCTTTTTTGCTCCGGAGGCTGCCGAAAGCGAAAACAGGTGCTTTTGAGGATGGAGTCCGCAGGAAAGCAGAGAGGGCCAAATTGTCTGGGGCATTTGAAAGGGTTCCAGGAGGCAGTGAGAACCAGCATTACTTTTCCCCGCTGGCACCTTTGCTGTGGCAGCAAAAGCTGGACGTTTGTCTTTTTTGCTCCGGAGGCTGCCGAAAGCGAAAACAGCTGCTTTTGAGGATGGAGTCCGCAGGAAAGCAGAGAGGGCCAAATTGTCTGTGGCATTTGAAAGGGTTCCAGGAGGCAGTGAGAACCAGCATTACTTTTCCCCGCTGGCACCTTTGCTGTGGCAGCAAAAGCTGGACATTTGTCTTTTTTGCTCCGGAGGCTGCCGAAAGCGAAAACAGGTGCTTTTGAGGATGGAGTCCACAGGAAAGCAGAGAGGGCCAAATTGTCTGTGGCATTTGAAAGGGTTCCAGGAGGCAGTGAGCACCAGCATTACTTTTCCCCGCTGGCACCTTTGCTGTGGCAGCAAAAGCTGGACGTTTGTCTTTTTTGCTCCGGAGGGCGCCGAAAGGGAGAATAGGTTCTTTTGAGGATGGAGTCCGCAGGAAAGCAGAGAGGGCCAAATTGTCTGTGGCATTTGAAAGGGTTCCAGGAGGCAGTGAGAACCAGCATTACTTTTCCCCGCTGGTACCTTTGCTGTGGCAGCAAAAGCGTGACGTTTGTCTTTTTTGCTCCGGAGGGCGCCGAAAGCGAAAACCGGTGCTTTTGAGGATGGAGTCCGCAGGAAAGCAGAGAGGGCCAAATTCTCTGAGGCATTTGAAGGAGTTCCAGGAGGCAGTGAGAACCAGCATTACTTTTCCCCGCTGGCACCTTTGCTGTGGCAGCAAAAGCTGGACGTTTGTCTTTTTTGCTCCGGAGGCTGCCGAAAGCGAAAACAGGTGCTTTTGAGGATGGAGTCCGCAGGAAAGCAGAGAGGGCCAAATTGTTTGTGGCATTTGAAGAGGTTCCAGGAGGCAGTGAGAACCAGCATTACTTTTCCCCGCTGGCACCTTTGCTGTGGCAGCAAAAGCTGGACGTTTGTCTTTTTTGCTCCGGAGGCTGCCGAAAGCGAAAACAGGTGCTTTTGAGGATGGAGTCCGCAGGAAAGCAGAGAGGGCCAAATTGTCTGGGGCATTTGAAAGGGTTCCAGGAGGCAGTGAGAACCAGCATTACTTTTCCCCGCTGGCACCTTTGCTGTGGCAGCAAAAGCTGGACGTTTGTCTTTTTTGCTCCGGAGGCTGCCGAAAGCGAAAACAGGTGCTTTTGAGGATGGAGTCCGCAGGAAAGCAGAGAGGGCCAAATTGTCTGTGGCATTTGAAAGGGTTCCAGGAGGCAGTGAGAACCAGCATTACTTTTCCCCGCTGGCACCTTTGCTGTGGCAGCAAAAGCTGGACGTTTGTCTTTTTTGCTCCGGAGGCTGCCGAAAGCGAAAACAGGTGCTTTTGAGGATGGAGTCCGCAGGAAAGCAGAGAGGGCCAAATTGTCTGTGGCATTTGAAAGTGTTCCAGGAGGCAGTGAGAACCAGCATTACTTTTCCCCGCTGGCACCTTTGCTGTGGCAGCAAAAGCTGGACGTTTGTCTTTTTTGCTCCGGAGGCTGCCGAAAGCGAAAACAGGTGCTTTTGAGGATGGAGTCCACAGGAAAGCAGAGAGGGCCAAATTGTCTGTGGCATTTGAAAGGGTTCCAGGAGGCAGTGAGCACCAGCATTACTTTTCCCCGCTGGCACCTTTGCTGTGGCAGCAAAAGCTGGACGTTTGTCTTTTTTGCTCCGGAGGCTGCCGAAAGCGAAAACAGGTGCTTTTGAGGATGGAGTCCGCAGGAAAGCAGAGAGGGCCAAATTGTTTGTGGCATTTGAAGAGGTTCCAGGAGGCAGTGAGAACCAGCATTACTTTTCCCCGCTGGCACCTTTGCTGTGGCAGCAAAAGCTGGACGTTTGTCTTTTTTGCTCCGGAGGCTGCCGAAAGCGAAAACAGGTGCTTTTGAGGATGGAGTCCGCAGGAAAGCAGAGAGGGCCAAATTGTCTGGGGCATTTGAAAGGGTTCCAGGAGGCAGTGAGAACCAGCATTACTTTTCCCCGCTGGCACCTTTGCTGTGGCAGCAAAAGCTGGACGTTTGTCTTTTTTGCTCCGGAGGCTGCCGAAAGCGAAAACAGGTGCTTTTGAGGATGGAGTCCGCAGGAAAGCAGAGAGGGCCAAATTGTCTGTGGCATTTGAAAGGGTTCCAGGAGGCAGTGAGAACCAGCATTACTTTTCCCCGCTGGCACCTTTGCTGTGGCAGCAAAAGCTGGATGTTTGTCTTTTTTGCTCCGGAGGCTGCCGAAAGCGAAAACAGGTGCTTTTGAGGATGGAGTCCGCAGGAAAGCAGAGAGGGCCAAATTGTCTGTGGCATTTGAAAGTGTTCCAGGAGGCAGTGAGAACCAGCATTACTTTTCCCCGCTGGCACCTTTGCTGTGGCAGCAAAAGCTGGACGTTTGTCTTTTTTGCTCCGGAGGCTGCCGAAAGCGAAAACAGGTGCTTTTGAGGATGGAGTCCACAGGAAAGCAGAGAGGGCCAAATTGTCTGTGGCATTTGAAAGGGTTCCAGGAGGCAGTGAGCACCAGCATTACTTTTCCCCGCTGGCACCTTTGCTGTGGCAGCAAAAGCTGGACGTTTGTCTTTTTTGCTCCGGAGGCTGCCGAAAGCGAAAACAGGTGCTTTTGAGGATGGAGTCCGCAGGAAAGCAGAGAGGGCCAAATTGTCTGTGGCATTTGAAAGGGTTCCAGGAGGCAGTGAGAACCAGCATTACTTTTCCCCGCTGGCACCTTTGCTGTGGCAGCAAAAGCTAGACGTTTGTCTTTTTTGCTCCGGAGGCTGCCGAAAGCGAAAACAGGTGCTTTTGAGGATGGAGTCCGCAGGAAAGCAGAGAGGGCCAAATTGTCTGTGGCATTTGAAAGGGTTCCAGGAGGCAGTGAGAACCAGCATCACTTTTCCCCGCTGGCACCTTTGCTGTGGCAGCAAAAGCTGGACGTTTGTCTTTTTTGCTCCGGAGGGCGCCGAAAGGGAAAATAGGTTCTTTTGAGGATGGAGTCCGCAGGAAAGCAGAGAGGGCCAAATTGTCTGTGGCATTTGAAAGGGTTCCAGGAGGCAGTGAGAACCAGCATTACTTTTCCCCGCTGGTACCTTTGCTGTGGCAGCAAAAACGTGACGTTTGTCTTTTTTGCTCCGGAGGGCGCCGAAAGCGAAAACCGGTGCTTTTGAGGATGGAGTCCGCAGGAAAGCAGAGAGGGCCAAATTCTCTGAGGCATTTGAAGGAGTTCCAGGAGGCAGTGAGAACCAGCATTACTTTTCCCCGCTGGCACCTTTGCTGTGGCAGCAAAAGCTGGACGTTTGTCTTTTTTGCTCCGGAGGCTGCCGAAAGCGAAAACAGGTGCTTTTGAGGATGGAGTCCGCAGGAAAGCAGAGAGGGCCAAATTGTCTGTGGCATTTGAAGAGGTTCCAGGAGGCAGTGAGAACCAGCATTACTTTTCCCCGCTGGCACCTTTGCTGTGGCAGCAAAAGCTGGACGTTTGTCTTTTTTGCTCCGGAGGCTGCCGAAAGCGAAAACAGGTGCTTTTGAGGATGGAGTCCGCAGGAAAGCAGAGAGGGCCAAATTGTCTGGGGCATTTGAAAGGGTTCCAGGAGGCAGTGAGAACCAGCATTACTTTTCCCCGCTGGCACCTTTGCTGTGGCAGCAAAAGCTGGACGTTTGTCTTTTTTGCTCCGGAGGCTGCCGAAAGCGAAAACAGGTGCTTTTGAGGATGGAGTCCGCAGGAAAGCAGAGAGGGCCAAATTGTCTGTGGCATTTGAAAGGGTTCCAGGAGGCAGTGAGAACCAGCATTACTTTTCCCCGCTGGCACCTTTGCTGTGGCAGCAAAAGCTGGATGTTTGTCTTTTTTGCTCCGGAGGCTGCCGAAAGCGAAAACAGGTGCTTTTGAGGATGGAGTCCGCAGGAAAGCAGAGAGGGCCAAATTGTCTGTGGCATTTGAAAGTGTTCCAGGAGGCAGTGAGAACCAGCATTACTTTTCCCCGCTGGCACCTTTGCTGTGGCAGCAAAAGCTGGACGTTTGTCTTTTTTGCTCCGGAGGCTGCCGAAAGCGAAAACAGGTGCTTTTGAGGATGGAGTCCACAGGAAAGCAGAGAGGGCCAAATTGTCTGTGGCATTTGAAAGGGTTCCAGGAGGCAGTGAGCACCAGCATTACTTTTCCCCGCTGGCACCTTTGCTGTGGCAGCAAAAGCTGGACGTTTGTCTTTTTTGCTCCGGAGGCTGCCGAAAGCGAAAACAGGTGCTTTTGAGGATGGAGTCCGCAGGAAAGCAGAGAGGGCCAAATTGTCTGTGGCATTTGAAAGGGTTCCAGGAGGCAGTGAGAACCAGCATTACTTTTCCCCGCTGGCACCTTTGCTGTGGCAGCAAAAGCTAGACGTTTGTCTTTTTTGCTCCGGAGGCTGCCGAAAGCGAAAACAGGTGCTTTTGAGGATGGAGTCCGCAGGAAAGCAGAGAGGGCCAAATTGTCTGTGGCATTTGAAAGGGTTCCAGGAGGCAGTGAGAACCAGCATCACTTTTCCCCGCTGGCACCTTTGCTGTGGCAGCAAAAGCTGGACGTTTGTCTTTTTTGCTCCGGAGGGCGCCGAAAGGGAAAATAGGTTCTTTTGAGGATGGAGTCCGCAGGAAAGCAGAGAGGGCCAAATTGTCTGTGGCATTTGAAAGGGTTCCAGGAGGCAGTGAGAACCAGCATTACTTTTCCCCGCTGGTACCTTTGCTGTGGCAGCAAAAACGTGACGTTTGTCTTTTTTGCTCCGGAGGGCGCCGAAAGCGAAAACCGGTGCTTTTGAGGATGGAGTCCGCAGGAAAGCAGAGAGGGCCAAATTCTCTGAGGCATTTGAAGGAGTTCCAGGAGGCAGTGAGAACCAGCATTACTTTTCCCCGCTGGCACCTTTGCTGTGGCAGCAAAAGCTGGACGTTTGTCTTTTTTGCTCCGGAGGCTGCCGAAAGCGAAAACAGGTGCTTTTGAGGATGGAGTCCGCAGGAAAGCAGAGAGGGCCAAATTGTCTGTGGCATTTGAAGAGGTTCCAGGAGGCAGTGAGAACCAGCATTACTTTTCCCCGCTGGCACCTTTGCTGTGGCAGCAAAAGCTGGACGTTTGTCTTTTTTGCTCCGGAGGCTGCCGAAAGCGAAAACAGGTGCTTTTGAGGATGGAGTCCGCAGGAAAGCAGAGAGGGCCAAATTGTCTGTGGCATTTGAAAGGGTTCCAGGAGGCAGTGAGAACCAGCATTACTTTTCCCCGCTGGCACCTTTGCTGTGGCAGCAAAAGCTGGACGTTTGTCTTTTTTGCTCCGGAGGCTGCCGAAAGCGAAAACAGGTGCTTTTGAGGATGGAGTCCGCAGCAAAGCAGAGAGGGCCAAATTGTCTGTGGCATTTGAAAGGGTTCCAGGAGGCAGTGAGAACCAGCATTACTTTTCCCCGCTGGCACCTTTGCTGTGGCAGCAAAAGCTGGACGTTTGTCTTTTTTGCTCCGGAGGCTGCCGAAAGCGAAAACAGGTGCTTTTGAGGATGGAGTCCGCAGGAAAGCAGAGAGGGCCAAATTGTCTGTGGCATTTGAAAGGGTTCCAGGAGGCAGTGAGAACCAGCATTACTTTTCCCCGCTGGCACCTTTGCTGTGGCAGCAAAAGCTGGACGTTTGTCTTTTTTGCTCCGGAGGCTGCCGAAAGCGAAAACAGGTGCTTTTGAGGATGGAGTCCACAGGAAAGCAGAGAGGGCCAAATTGTCTGTGGCATTTGAAAGGGTTCCAGGAGGCAGTGAGCACCAGCATTACTTTTCCCCGCTGGCACCTTTGCTGTGGCAGCAAAAGCTGGACGTTTGTCTTTTTTGCTCCGGAGGCTGCCGAAAGCGAAAACAGGTGCTTTTGAGGATGGAGTCCGCAGGAAAGCAGAGAGGGCCAAATTGTCTGTGGCATTTGAAGGAGTTCCAGGAGGCAGTGAGAACCAGCATTACTTTTCCCCGCTGGCACCTTTGCTGTGGCAGCAAAAGCTGGACGTTTGTCTTTTTTGCTCCGGAGGCTGCCGAAAGCGAAAACAGGTGCTTTTGAGGATGGAGTCCGCAGGAAAGCAGAGAGGGCCAAATTGTCTGTGGCATTTGAAAGGGTTCCAGGAGGCAGTGAGAACCAGCATCACTTTTCCCCGCTGGCACCTTTGCTGTGGCAGCAAAAGCTGGACGTTTGTCTTTTTTGCTCCGGAGGGCGCCGAAAGGGAGAATAGGTTCTTTTGAGGATGGAGTCCGCAGGAAAGCAGAGAGGGCCAAATTGTCTGTGGCATTTGAAAGGGTTCCAGGAGGCAGTGAGAACCAGCATTACTTTTCCCTGCTGGCACCTTTGCTGTGGCAGCAAAAGCGTGACGTTTGTCTTTTTTGCTCCGGAGGGCGCCGAAAGCGAAAACCGGTGCTTTTGAGGATGGAGTCCGCAGGAAAGCAGAGAGGGCCAAATTCTCTGAGGCATTTGAAGGAGTTCCAGGAGGCAGTGAGAACCAGCATTACTTTTCCCCGCTGGCACCTTTGCTGTGGCAGCAAAAGCTGGACGTTTGTCTTTTTTGCTCCGGAGGCTGCCGAAAGCGAAAACAGGTGCTTTTGAGGATGGAGTCCGCAGGAAACCAGAGAGGGCCAAATTGTCTGTGGCATTTGAAGAGGTTCCAGGAGGCAGTGAGAACCAGCATTACTTTTCCCCGCTGGCACCTTTGCTGTGGCAGCAAAAGCTGGACGTTTGTCTTTTTTGCTCCGGAGGCTGCCGAAAGCGAAAACAGGTGCTTTTGAGGATGGAGTCCGCAGGAAAGCAGAGAGGGCCAAATTGTCTGGGGCATTTGAAAGGGCTCCAGGAGGCAGTGAGAACCAGCATTACTTTTCCCCGCTGGCACCTTTGCTGTGGCAGCAAAAGCTGGACGTTTGTCTTTTTTGCTCCGGAGGCTGCCGAAAGCGAAAACAGCTGCTTTTGAGGATGGAGTCCGCAGGAAAGCAGAGAGGGCCAAATTGTCTGTGGCATTTGAAAGGGTTCCAGGAGGCAGTGAGAACCAGCATTACTTTTCCCCGCTGGCACCTTTGCTGTGGCAGCAAAAGCTGGACATTTGTCTTTTTTGCTCCGGAGGCTGCCGAAAGCGAAAACAGGTGCTTTTGAGGATGGAGTCCACAGGAAAGCAGAGAGGGCCAAATTGTCTGTGGCATTTGAAGGAGTTCCAGGAGGCAGTGAGCACCAGCATTACTTTTCCCCGCTGGCACCTTTGCTGTGGCAGCAAAAGCTGGACGTTTGTCTTTTTTGCTCCGGAGGGCGCCGAAAGGGAGAATAGGTTCTTTTGAGGATGGAGTCCGCAGGAAAGCAGAGAGGGCCAAATTGTCTGTGGCATTTGAAAGGGTTCCAGGAGGCAGTGAGAACCAGCATTACTTTTCCCCGCTGGTACCTTTGCTGTGGCAGCAAAAGCGTGACGTTTGTCTTTTTTGCTCCGGAGGCGCCGAAAGCGAAAACCGGTGCTTTTGAGGATGGAGTCCGCAGGAAAGCAGAGAGGGCCAAATTCTCTGAGGCATTTGAAGGAGTTCCAGGAGGCAGTGAGAACCAGCATTACTTTTCCCCGCTGGCACCTTTGCTGTGGCAGCAAAAGCTGGACGTTTGTCTTTTTTGCTCCGGAGGCTGCCGAAAGCGAAAACAGGTGCTTTTGAGGATGGAGTCCGCAGGAAAGCAGAGAGGGCCAAATTGTCTGTGGCATTTGAAGAGGTTCCAGGAGGCAGTGAGAACCAGCATTACTTTTCCCCGCTGGCACCTTTGCTGTGGCAGCAAAAGCTGGACGTTTGTCTTTTTTGCTCCGGAGGCTGCCGAAAGCGAAAACAGGTGCTTTTGAGGATGGAGTCCGCAGGAAAGCAGAGAGGGCCAAATTGTCTGGGGCATTTGAAAGGGTTCCAGGAGGCAGTGAGAACCAGCATTACTTTTCCCCGCTGGCACCTTTGCTGTGGCAGCAAAAGCTGGACGTTTGTCTTTTTTGCTCCGGAGGCTGCCGAAAGCGAAAACAGGTGCTTTTGAGGATGGAGTCCGCAGCAAAGCAGAGAGGGCCAAATTGTCTGTGGCATTTGAAAGGGTTCCAGGAGGCAGTGAGAACCAGCATTACTTTTCCCCGCTGGCACCTTTGCTGTGGCAGCAAAAGCTGGACGTTTGTCTTTTTTGCTCCGGAGGCTGCCGAAAGCGAAAACAGGTGCTTTTGAGGATGGAGTCCGCAGGAAAGCAGAGAGGGCCAAATTGTCTGTGGCATTTGAAAGGGTTCCAGGAGGCAGTGAGAACCAGCATTACTTTTCCCCGCTGGCACCTTTGCTGTGGCAGCAAAAGCTGGACGTTTGTCTTTTTTGCTCCGGAGGCTGCCGAAAGCGAAAACAGGTGCTTTTGAGGATGGAGTCCACAGGAAAGCAGAGAGGGCCAAATTCTCTGTGGCATTTGAAAGGGTTCCAGGAGGCAGTGAGCACCAGCATTACTTTTCCCCGCTGGCACCTTTGCTGTGGCAGCAAAAGCTGGACGTTTGTCTTTTTTGCTCCGGAGGCTGCCGAAAGCGAAAACAGGTGCTTTTGAGGATGGAGTCCGCAGGAAAGCAGAGAGGGCCAAATTGTCTGTGGCATTTGAAGGAGTTCCAGGAGGCAGTGAGAACCAGCATTACTTTTCCCCGCTGGCACCTTTGCTGTGGCAGCAAAAGCTGGACGTTTGTCTTTTTTGCTCCGGAGTCTGCCGAAAGCGAAAACAGGTGCTTTTGAGGATGGAGTCCGCAGGAAAGCAGAGAGGGCCAAATTGTCTGTGGCATTTGAAAGGGTTCCAGGAGGCAGTGAGAACCAGCATTACTTTTCCCCGCTGGTACCTTTGCTGTGGCAGCAAAAGCGTGACGTTTGTCTTTTTTGCTCCGGAGGGCGCCGAAAGCAAAAATAGGTTCTTTTGAGGATGGAGTCCGCAGGAAAGCAGAGAGGGCCAAATTGTCTGTGGCATTTGAAAGGGTTCCAGGAGGCAGTGAGAACCAGCATTACTTTTCCCCGCTGGCACCTTTGCTGTGGCAGCAAAAGCTGGACGTTTGTCTTTTTTGCTCCGGAGGCTGCCGAAAGCGAAAACAGGTGCTTTTGAGGATGGAGTCCGCAGGAAAGCAGAGAGGGCCAAATTGTCTGTGGCATTTGAAGAGGTTCCAGGAGGCAGTGAGAACCAGCATTACTTTTCCCCGCTGGCACCTTTGCTGTGGCAGCAAAAGCTGGACGTTTGTCTTTTTTGCTCCGGAGGCTGCCGAAAGCGAAAACAGGTGCTTTTGAGGATGGAGTCCGCAGGAAAGCAGAGAGGGCCAAATTGTCTGGGGCATTTGAAAGGGTTCCAGGAGGCAGTGAGAACCAGCATTACTTTTCCCCGCTGGCACCTTTGCTGTGGCAGCAAAAGCTGGACGTTTGTCTTTTTTGCTCCGGAGGCTGCCGAAAGCGAAAACAGGTGCTTTTGAGGATGGAGTCCGCAGGAAAGCAGAGAGGGCCAAATTGTCTGTGGCATTTGAAGAGGTTCCAGGAGGCAGTGAGAACCAGCATTACTTTTCCCCGCTGGCACCTTTGCTGTGGCAGCAAAAGCTGGACGTTTGTCTTTTTTGCTCCGGAGGGCGCCGAAAGCGAAAACCGGTGCTTTTGAGGATGGAGTCCGCAGGAAAGCAGAGAGGGCCAAATTCTCTGAGGCATTTGAAGGAGTTCCAGGAGGCAGTGAGAACCAGCATTACTTTTCCCCGCTGGCACCTTTGCTGTGGCAGCAAAAGCTGGACGTTTGTCTTTTTTGCTCCGGAGGCTGCCGAAAGCGAAAACAGGTGCTTTTGAGGATGGAGTCCGCAGGAAAGCAGAGAGGGCCAAATTGTCTGTGGCATTTGAAGAGGTTCCAGGAGGCAGTGAGAACCAGCATTACTTTTCCCCGCTGGCACCTTTGCTGTGGCAGCAAAAGCTGGACGTTTGTCTTTTTTGCTCCGGAGGCTGCCGAAAGCGAAAACAGGTGCTTTTGAGGATGGAGTCCGCAGGAAAGCAGAGAGGGCCAAATTGTCTGGGGCATTTGAAAGGGTTCCAGGAGGCAGTGAGAACCAGCATTACTTTTCCCCGCTGGCACCTTTGCTGTGGCAGCAAAAGCTGGACGTTTGTCTTTTTTGCTCCGGAGGCTGCCGAAAGCGAAAACAGGTGCTTTTGAGGATGGAGTCCGCAGCAAAGCAGAGAGGGCCAAATTGTCTGTGGCATTTGAAAGGGTTCCAGGAGGCAGTGAGAACCAGCATTACTTTTCCCCGCTGGCACCTTTGCTGTGGCAGCAAAAGCTGGACGTTTGTCTTTTTTGCTCCGGAGGCTGCCGAAAGCGAAAACAGGTGCTTTTGAGGATGGAGTCCGCAGGAAAGCAGAGAGGGCCAAATTGTCTGTGGCATTTGAAAGGGTTCCAGGAGGCAGTGAGAACCAGCATTACTTTTCCCCGCTGGCACCTTTGCTGTGGCAGCAAAAGCTGGACGTTTGTCTTTTTTGCTCCGGAGGCTGCCGAAAGCGAAAACAGGTGCTTTTGAGGATGGAGTCCACAGGAAAGCAGAGAGGGCCAAATTCTCTGTGGCATTTGAAAGGGTTCCAGGAGGCAGTGAGCACCAGAATTACTTTTCCCCGCTGGCACCTTTGCTGTGGCAGCAAAAGCTGGACGTTTGTCTTTTTTGCTCCGGAGGCTGCCGAAAGCGAAAACAGGTGCTTTTGAGGATGGAGTCCGCAGGAAAGCAGAGAGGGCCAAATTGTCTGTGGCATTTGAAGGAGTTCCAGGAGGCAGTGAGAACCAGCATTACTTTTCCCCGCTGGCACCTTTGCTGTGGCAGCAAAAGCTGGACGTTTGTCTTTTTTGCTCCGGAGGCTGCCGAAAGCGAAAACAGGTGCTTTTGAGGATGGAGTCCGCAGGAAAGCAGAGAGGGCCAAATTGTCTGTGGCATTTGAAAGGGTTCCAGGAGGCAGTGAGAACCAGCATTACTTTTCCCCGCTGGTACCTTTGCTGTGGCAGCAAAAGCGTGACGTTTGTCTTTTTTGCTCCGGAGGGCGCCGAAAGCAAAAATAGGTTCTTTTGAGGATGGAGTCCGCAGGAAAGCAGAGAGGGCCAAATTGTCTGTGGCATTTGAAAGGGTTCCAGGAGGCAGTGAGAACCAGCATTACTTTTCCCCGCTGGCACCTTTGCTGTGGCAGCAAAAGCTGGACGTTTGTCTTTTTTGCTCCGGAGGCTGCCGAAAGCGAAAACAGGTGCTTTTGAGGATGGAGTCCGCAGGAAAGCAGAGAGGGCCAAATTGTCTGTGGCATTTGAAGAGGTTCCAGGAGGCAGTGAGAACCAGCATTACTTTTCCCCGCTGGCACCTTTGCTGTGGCAGCAAAAGCTGGACGTTTGTCTTTTTTGCTCCGGAGGCTGCCGAAAGCGAAAACAGGTGCTTTTGAGGATGGAGTCCGCAGGAAAGCAGAGAGGGCCAAATTGTCTGGGGCATTTGAAAGGGTTCCAGGAGGCAGTGAGAACCAGCATTACTTTTCCCCGCTGGCACCTTTGCTGTGGCAGCAAAAGCTGGACGTTTGTCTTTTTTGCTCCGGAGGCTGCCGAAAGCGAAAACAGGTGCTTTTGAGGATGGAGTCCGCAGGAAAGCAGAGAGGGCCAAATTGTCTGTGGCATTTGAAAGGGTTCCAGGAGGCAGTGAGAACCAGCATTACTTTTCCCCGCTGGCACCTTTGCTGTGGCAGCAAAAGCTGGACGTTTGTCTTTTTTGCTCCGGAGGCTGCCGAAAGCGAAAACAGGTGCTTTTGAGGATGGAGTCCACAGGAAAGCAGAGAGGGCCAAATTGTCTGTGGCATTTGAAAGGGTTCCAGGAGGCAGTGAGCACCAGCATTACTTTTCCCCGCTGGCACCTTTGCTGTGGCAGCAAAAGCTGGACGTTTGTCTTTTTTGCTCCGGAGGCTGCCGAAAGCGAAAACAGGTGCTTTTGAGGATGGAGTCCGCAGGAAAGCAGAGAGGGCCAAATTGTCTGTGGCATTTGAAGGAGTTCCAGGAGGCAGTGAGAACCAGCATTACTTTTCCCCGCTGGCACCTTTGCTGTGGCAGCAAAAGCTGGACGTTTGTCTTTTTTGCTCCGGAGGCTGCCGAAAGCGAAAACAGGTGCTTTTGAGGATGGAGTCCGCAGGAAAGCAGAGAGGGCCAAATTGTCTGTGGCATTTGAAAGGGTTCAAGGAGGCAGTGAGAACCAGCATTACTTTTCCCCGCTGGTACCTTTGCTGTGGCAGCAAAAGCGTGACGTTTGTCTTTTTTGCTCCGGAGGGCGCCGAAAGCAAAAATAGGTTCTTTTGAGGATGGAGTCCGCAGGAAAGCAGAGAGGGCCAAATTGTCTGTGGCATTTGAAAGGGTTCCAGGAGGCAGTGAGAACCAGCATTACTTTTCCCCGCTGGCACCTTTGCTGTGGCAGCAAAAGCTGGACGTTTGTCTTTTTTGCTCCGGAGGCTGCCGAAAGCGAAAACAGGTGCTTTTGAGGATGGAGTCCGCAGGAAAGCAGAGAGGGCCAAATTGTCTGTGGCATTTGAAGAGGTTCCAGGAGGCAGTGAGAACCAGCATTACTTTTCCCCGCTGGCACCTTTGCTGTGGCAGCAAAAGCTGGACGTTTGTCTTTTTTGCTCCGGAGGCTGCCGAAAGCGAAAACAGGTGCTTTTGAGGATGGAGTCCGCAGGAAAGCAGAGAGGGCCAAATTGTCTGGGGCATTTGAAAGGGTTCCAGGAGGCAGTGAGAACCAGCATTACTTTTCCCCGCTGGCACCTTTGCTGTGGCAGCAAAAGCTGGACGTTTGTCTTTTTTGCTCCGGAGGCTGCCGAAAGCGAAAACAGGTGCTTTTGAGGATGGAGTCCGCAGCAAAGCAGAGAGGGCCAAATTGTCTGTGGCATTTGAAAGGGTTCCAGGAGGCAGTGAGAACCAGCATTACTTTTCCCCGCTGGCACCTTTGCTGTGGCAGCAAAAGCTGGACGTTTGTCTTTTTTGCTCCGGAGGCTGCCGAAAGCGAAAACAGGTGCTTTTGAGGATGGAGTCCGCAGGAAAGCAGAGAGGGCCAAATTGTCTGGGGCATTTGAAAGGGTTCCAGGAGGCAGTGAGAACCAGCATTACTTTTCCCCGCTGGCACCTTTGCTGTGGCAGCAAAAGCTGGACGTTTGTCTTTTTTGCTCCGGAGGCTGCCGAAAGCGAAAACAGGTGCTTTTGAGGATGGAGTCCACAGGAAAGCAGAGAGGGCCAAATTGTCTGTGGCATTTGAAAGGATTCCAGGAGGCAGTGAGCACCAGCATTACTTTTCCCCGCTGGCACCTTTGCTGTGGCAGCAAAAGCTGGACGTTTGTCTTTTTTGCTCCGGAGGCTGCCGAAAGCGAAAACAGGTGCTTTTGAGGATGGAGTCCGCAGGAAAGCAGAGAGGGCCAAATTGTCTGTGGCATTTGAAGGAGTTCCAGGAGGCAGTGAGAACCAGCATTACTTTTCCCCGCTGGCACCTTTGCTGTGGCAGCAAAAGCTGGACGTTTGTCTTTTTTGCTCCGGAGGCTGCCGAAAGCGAAAACAGGTGCTTTTGAGGATGGAGTCCGCAGGAAAGCAGAGAGGGCCAAATTGTCTGTGGCATTTGAAAGGGTTCCAGGAGGCAGTGAGAACCAGCATTACTTTTCCCCGCTGGCACCTTTGCTGTGGCAGCAAAAGCTGGACGTTTGTCTTTTTTGCTCCGGAGGCTGCCGAAAGCGAAAACAGCTGCTTTTGAGGATGGAGTCCGCAGGAAAGCAGAGAGGGCCAAATTGTCTGTGGCATTTGAAAGGGTTCCAGGAGGCAGTGAGAACCAGCATTACTTTTCCCCGCTGGCACCTTTGCTGTGGCAGCAAAAGCTGGACATTTGTCTTTTTTGCTCCGGAGGCTGCCGAAAGCGAAAACAGGTGCTTTTGAGGATGGAGTCCACAGGAAAGCAGAGAGGGCCAAATTGTCTGTGGCATTTGAAAGGGTTCCAGGAGGCAGTGAGCACCAGCATTACTTTTCCCCGCTGGCACCTTTGCTGTGGCAGCAAAAGCTGGACGTTTGTCTTTTTTGCTCCGGAGGGCGCCGAAAGGGAGAATAGGTTCTTTTGAGGATGGAGTCCGCAGGAAAGCAGAGAGGGCCAAATTGTCTGTGGCATTTGAAAGGGTTCCAGGAGGCAGTGAGAACCAGCATTACTTTTCCCCGCTGGTACCTTTGCTGTGGCAGCAAAAGCGTGACGTTTGTCTTTTTTGCTCCGGAGGGCGCCGAAAGCGAAAACCGGTGCTTTTGAGGATGGAGTCCGCAGGAAAGCAGAGAGGGCCAAATTCTCTGAGGCATTTGAAGGAGTTCCAGGAGGCAGTGAGAACCAGCATTACTTTTCCCCGCTGGCACCTTTGCTGTGGCAGCAAAAGCTGGACGTTTGTCTTTTTTGCTCCGGAGGCTGCCGAAAGCGAAAACAGGTGCTTTTGAGGATGGAGTCCGCAGGAAAGCAGAGAGGGCCAAATTGTTTGTGGCATTTGAAGAGGTTCCAGGAGGCAGTGAGAACCAGCATTACTTTTCCCCGCTGGCACCTTTGCTGTGGCAGCAAAAGCTGGACGTTTGTCTTTTTTGCTCCGGAGGCTGCCGAAAGCGAAAACAGGTGCTTTTGAGGATGGAGTCCGCAGGAAAGCAGAGAGGGCCAAATTGTCTGGGGCATTTGAAAGGGTTCCAGGAGGCAGTGAGAACCAGCATTACTTTTCCCCGCTGGCACCTTTGCTGTGGCAGCAAAAGCTGGACGTTTGTCTTTTTTGCTCCGGAGGCTGCCGAAAGCGAAAACAGGTGCTTTTGAGGATGGAGTCCGCAGGAAAGCAGAGAGGGCCAAATTGTCTGTGGCATTTGAAAGGGTTCCAGGAGGCAGTGAGAACCAGCATTACTTTTCCCCGCTGGCACCTTTGCTGTGGCAGCAAAAGCTGGACGTTTGTCTTTTTTGCTCCGGAGGCTGCCGAAAGCGAAAACAGGTGCTTTTGAGGATGGAGTCCGCAGGAAAGCAGAGAGGGCCAAATTGTCTGTGGCATTTGAAAGGGTTCCAGGAGGCAGTGAGAACCAGCATTACTTTTCCCCGCTGGCACCTTTGCTGTGGCAGCAAAAGCTGGACGTTTGTCTTTTTTGCTCCGGAGGCTGCCGAAAGCGAAAACAGGTGCTTTTGAGGATGGAGTCCACAGGAAAGCAGAGAGGGCCAAATTGTCTGTGGCATTTGAAAGGGTTCCAGGAGGCAGTGAGCACCAGCATTACTTTTCCCCGCTGGCACCTTTGCTGTGGCAGCAAAAGCTGGACGTTTGTCTTTTTTGCTCCGGAGGCTGCCGAAAGCGAAAACAGGTGCTTTTGAGGATGGAGTCCGCAGGAAAGCAGAGAGGGCCAAATTGTCTGTGGCATTTGAAGGAGTTCCAGGAGGCAGTGAGAACCAGCATTACTTTTCCCCGCTGGCACCTTTGCTGTGGCAGCAAAAGCTGGACGTTTGTCTTTTTTGCTCCGGAGGCTGCCGAAAGCGAAAACAGGTGCTTTTGAGGATGGAGTCCGCAGGAAAGCAGAGAGGGCCAAATTGTCTGTGGCATTTGAAAGGGTTCCAGGAGGCAGTGAGAACCAGCATTACTTTTCCCCGCTGGCACCTTTGCTGTGGCAGCAAAAGCTAGACGTTTGTCTTTTTTGCTCCGGAGGCTGCCGAAAGCGAAAACAGGTGCTTTTGAGGATGGAGTCCGCAGGAAAGCAGAGAGGGCCAAATTGTCTGTGGCATTTGAAAGGGTTCCAGGAGGCAGTGAGCACCGGCATTACTTTTCCCCGCTGGCACCTTTGCTGTGGCAGCAAAAGCTGGACGTTTGTCTTTTTTGCTCCGGAGGGCGCCGAAAGGGAGAATAGGTTCTTTTGAGGATGGAGTCCGCAGGAAAGCAGAGAGGGCCAAATTGTCTGTGGCATTTGAAAGGGTTCCAGGAGGCAGTGAGAACCAGCATTACTTTTCCCCGCTGGTACCTTTGCTGTGGCAGCAAAAGCGTGACGTTTGTCTTTTTTGCTCCGGAGGGCGCCGAAAGCGAAAACCGGTGCTTTTGAGGATGGAGTCCGCAGGAAAGCAGAGAGGGCCAAATTCTCTGAGGCATTTGAAGGAGTTCCAGGAGGCAGTGAGAACCAGCATTACTTTTCCCCGCTGGCACCTTTGCTGTGGCAGCAAAAGCTGGACGTTTGTCTTTTTTGCTCCGGAGGCTGCCGAAAGCGAAAACAGGTGCTTTTGAGGATGGAGTCCGCAGGAAAGCAGAGAGGGCCAAATTGTTTGTGGCATTTGAAGAGGTTCCAGGAGGCAGTGAGAACCAGCATTACTTTTCCCCGCTGGCACCTTTGCTGTGGCAGCAAAAGCTGGACGTTTGTCTTTTTTGCTCCGGAGGCTGCCGAAAGCGAAAACAGGTGCTTTTGAGGATGGAGTCCGCAGGAAAGCAGAGAGGGCCAAATTGTCTGGGGCATTTGAAAGGGTTCCAGGAGGCAGTGAGAACCAGCATTACTTTTCCCCGCTGGCACCTTTGCTGTGGCAGCAAAAGCTGGACGTTTGTCTTTTTTGCTCCGGAGGCTGCCGAAAGCGAAAACAGGTGCTTTTGAGGATGGAGTCCGCAGGAAAGCAGAGAGGGCCAAATTGTCTGTGGCATTTGAAAGGGTTCCAGGAGGCAGTGAGAACCAGCATTACTTTTCCCCGCTGGCACCTTTGCTGTGGCAGCAAAAGCTGGATGTTTGTCTTTTTTGCTCCGGAGGCTGCCGAAAGCGAAAACAGGTGCTTTTGAGGATGGAGTCCGCAGGAAAGCAGAGAGGGCCAAATTGTCTGTGGCATTTGAAAGTGTTCCAGGAGGCAGTGAGAACCAGCATTACTTTTCCCCGCTGGCACCTTTGCTGTGGCAGCAAAAGCTGGACGTTTGTCTTTTTTGCTCCGGAGGCTGCCGAAAGCGAAAACAGGTGCTTTTGAGGATGGAGTCCACAGGAAAGCAGAGAGGGCCAAATTGTCTGTGGCATTTGAAAGGGTTCCAGGAGGCAGTGAGCACCAGCATTACTTTTCCCCGCTGGCACCTTTGCTGTGGCAGCAAAAGCTGGACGTTTGTCTTTTTTGCTCCGGAGGCTGCCGAAAGCGAAAACAGGTGCTTTTGAGGATGGAGTCCGCAGGAAAGCAGAGAGGGCCAAATTGTCTGTGGCATTTGAAAGGGTTCCAGGAGGCAGTGAGAACCAGCATTACTTTTCCCCGCTGGCACCTTTGCTGTGGCAGCAAAAGCTAGACGTTTGTCTTTTTTGCTCCGGAGGCTGCCGAAAGCGAAAACAGGTGCTTTTGAGGATGGAGTCCGCAGGAAAGCAGAGAGGGCCAAATTGTCTGTGGCATTTGAAAGGGTTCCAGGAGGCAGTGAGAACCAGCATCACTTTTCCCCGCTGGCACCTTTGCTGTGGCAGCAAAAGCTGGACGTTTGTCTTTTTTGCTCCGGAGGGCGCCGAAAGGGAAAATAGGTTCTTTTGAGGATGGAGTCCGCAGGAAAGCAGAGAGGGCCAAATTGTCTGTGGCATTTGAAAGGGTTCCAGGAGGCAGTGAGAACCAGCATTACTTTTCCCCGCTGGTACCTTTGCTGTGGCAGCAAAAACGTGACGTTTGTCTTTTTTGCTCCGGAGGGCGCCGAAAGCGAAAACCGGTGCTTTTGAGGATGGAGTCCGCAGGAAAGCAGAGAGGGCCAAATTCTCTGAGGCATTTGAAGGAGTTCCAGGAGGCAGTGAGAACCAGCATTACTTTTCCCCGCTGGCACCTTTGCTGTGGCAGCAAAAGCTGGACGTTTGTCTTTTTTGCTCCGGAGGCTGCCGAAAGCGAAAACAGGTGCTTTTGAGGATGGAGTCCGCAGGAAAGCAGAGAGGGCCAAATTGTCTGTGGCATTTGAAGAGGTTCCAGGAGGCAGTGAGAACCAGCATTACTTTTCCCCGCTGGCACCTTTGCTGTGGCAGCAAAAGCTGGACGTTTGTCTTTTTTGCTCCGGAGGCTGCCGAAAGCGAAAACAGGTGCTTTTGAGGATGGAGTCCGCAGGAAAGCAGAGAGGGCCAAATTGTCTGGGGCATTTGAAAGGGTTCCAGGAGGCAGTGAGAACCAGCATTACTTTTCCCCGCTGGCACCTTTGCTGTGGCAGCAAAAGCTGGACGTTTGTCTTTTTTGCTCCGGAGGCTGCCGAAAGCGAAAACAGGTGCTTTTGAGGATGGAGTCCGCAGCAAAGCAGAGAGGGCCAAATTGTCTGTGGCATTTGAAAGGGTTCCAGGAGGCAGTGAGAACCAGCATTACTTTTCCCCGCTGGCACCTTTGCTGTGGCAGCAAAAGCTGGACGTTTGTCTTTTTTGCTCCGGAGGCTGCCGAAAGCGAAAACAGGTGCTTTTGAGGATGGAGTCCGCAGGAAAGCAGAGAGGGCCAAATTGTCTGTGGCATTTGAAAGGGTTCCAGGAGGCAGTGAGAACCAGCATTACTTTTCCCCGCTGGCACCTTTGCTGTGGCAGCAAAAGCTGGACGTTTGTCTTTTTTGCTCCGGAGGCTGCCGAAAGCGAAAACAGGTGCTTTTGAGGATGGAGTCCACAGGAAAGCAGAGAGGGCCAAATTGTCTGTGGCATTTGAAAGGGTTCCAGGAGGCAGTGAGCATCAGCATTACTTTTCCCCGCTGGCACCTTTGCTGTGGCAGCAAAAGCTGGACGTTTGTCTTTTTTGCTCCGGAGGCTGCCGAAAGCGAAAACAGGTGCTTTTGAGGATGGAGTCCGCAGGAAAGCAGAGAGGGCCAAATTGTCTGTGGCATTTGAAGGAGTTCCAGGAGGCAGTGAGAACCAGCATTACTTTTCCCCGCTGGCACCTTTGCTGTGGCAGCAAAAGCTGGACGTTTGTCTTTTTTGCTCCGGAGGCTGCCGAAAGCGAAAACAGGTGCTTTTGAGGATGGAGTCCGCAGGAAAGCAGAGAGGGCCAAATTGTCTGTGGCATTTGAAAGGGTTCCAGGAGGCAGTGAGAACCAGCATCACTTTTCCCCGCTGGCACCTTTGCTGTGGCAGCAAAAGCTGGACGTTTGTCTTTTTTGCTCCGGAGGGCGCCGAAAGGGAGAATAGGTTCTTTTGAGGATGGAGTCCGCAGGAAAGCAGAGAGGGCCAAATTGTCTGTGGCATTTGAAAGGGTTCCAGGAGGCAGTGAGAACCAGCATTACTTTTCCCCGCTGGCACCTTTGCTGTGGCAGCAAAAGCGTGACGTTTGTCTTTTTTGCTCCGGAGGGCGCCGAAAGCGAAAACCGGTGCTTTTGAGGATGGAGTCCGCAGGAAAGCAGAGAGGGCCAAATTCTCTGAGGCATTTGAAGGAGTTCCAGGAGGCAGTGAGAACCAGCATTACTTTTCCCCGCTGGCACCTTTGCTGTGGCAGCAAAAGCTGGACGTTTGTCTTTTTTGCTCCGGAGGCTGCCGAAAGCGAAAACAGGTGCTTTTGAGGATGGAGTCCGCAGGAAACCAGAGAGGGCCAAATTGTCTGTGGCATTTGAAGAGGTTCCAGGAGGCAGTGAGAACCAGCATTACTTTTCCCCGCTGGCACCTTTGCTGTGGCAGCAAAAGCTGGACGTTTGTCTTTTTTGCTCCGGAGGCTGCCGAAAGCGAAAACAGGTGCTTTTGAGGATGGAGTCCGCAGGAAAGCAGAGAGGGCCAAATTGTCTGTGGCATTTGAAAGGGCTCCAGGAGGCAGTGAGAACCAGCATTACTTTTCCCCGCTGGCACCTTTGCTGTGGCAGCAAAAGCTGGACGTTTGTCTTTTTTGCTCCGGAGGCTGCCGAAAGCGAAAACAGCTGCTTTTGAGGATGGAGTCCGCAGGAAAGCAGAGAGGGCCAAATTGTCTGTGGCATTTGAAAGGGTTCCAGGAGGCAGTGAGAACCAGCATTACTTTTCCCCGCTGGCACCTTTGCTGTGGCAGCAAAAGCTGGACATTTGTCTTTTTTGCTCCGGAGGCTGCCGAAAGCGAAAACAGGTGCTTTTGAGGATGGAGTCCACAGGAAAGCAGAGAGGGCCAAATTGTCTGTGGCATTTGAAAGGGTTCCAGGAGGCAGTGAGCACCAGCATTACTTTTCCCCGCTGGCACCTTTGCTGTGGCAGCAAAAGCTGGACGTTTGTCTTTTTTGCTCCGGAGGGCGCCGAAAGGGAGAATAGGTTCTTTTGAGGATGGAGTCCGCAGGAAAGCAGAGAGGGCCAAATTGTCTGTGGCATTTGAAAGGGTTCCAGGAGGCAGTGAGAACCAGCATTACTTTTCCCCGCTGGTACCTTTGCTGTGGCAGCAAAAGCGTGACGTTTGTCTTTTTTGCTCCGGAGGCTGCCGAAAGCGAAAACCGGTGCTTTTGAGGATGGAGTCCGCAGGAAAGCAGAGAGGGCCAAATTCTCTGAGGCATTTGAAGGAGTTCCAGGAGGCAGTGAGAACCAGCATTACTTTTCCCCGCTGGCACCTTTGCTGTGGCAGCAAAAGCTGGACGTTTGTCTTTTTTGCTCCGGAGGCTGCCGAAAGCGAAAACAGGTGCTTTTGAGGATGGAGTCCGCAGGAAAGCAGAGAGGGCCAAATTGTCTGTGGCATTTGAAGAGGTTCCAGGAGGCAGTGAGAACCAGCATTACTTTTCCCCGCTGGCACCTTTGCTGTGGCAGCAAAAGCTGGACGTTTGTCTTTTTTGCTCCGGAGGCTGCCGAAAGCGAAAACAGGTGCTTTTGAGGATGGAGTCCGCAGGAAAGCAGAGAGGGCCAAATTGTCTGGGGCATTTGAAAGGGTTCCAGGAGGCAGTGAGAACCAGCATTACTTTTCCCCGCTGGCACCTTTGCTGTGGCAGCAAAAGCTGGACGTTTGTCTTTTTTGCTCCGGAGGCTGCCGAAAGCGAAAACAGGTGCTTTTGAGGATGGAGTCCGCAGCAAAGCAGAGAGGGCCAAATTGTCTGTGGCATTTGAAAGGGTTCCAGGAGGCAGTGAGAACCAGCATTACTTTTCCCCGCTGGCACCTTTGCTGTGGCAGCAAAAGCTGGACGTTTGTCTTTTTTGCTCCGGAGGCTGCCGAAAGCGAAAACAGGTGCTTTTGAGGATGGAGTCCGCAGGAAAGCAGAGAGGGCCAAATTGTCTGTGGCATTTGAAAGGGTTCCAGGAGGCAGTGAGAACCAGCATTACTTTTCCCCGCTGGCACCTTTGCTGTGGCAGCAAAAGCTGGACGTTTGTCTTTTTTGCTCCGGAGGCTGCCGAAAGCGAAAACAGGTGCTTTTGAGGATGGAGTCCACAGGAAAGCAGAGAGGGCCAAATTGTCTGTGGCATTTGAAAGGGTTCCAGGAGGCAGTGAGCACCAGCATTACTTTTCCCCGCTGGCACCTTTGCTGTGGCAGCAAAAGCTGGACGTTTGTCTTTTTTGCTCCGGAGGCTGCCGAAAGCGAAAACAGGTGCTTTTGAGGATGGAGTCCGCAGGAAAGCAGAGAGGGCCAAATTGTCTGTGGCATTTGAAGGAGTTCCAGGAGGCAGTGAGAACCAGCATTACTTTTCCCCGCTGGCACCTTTGCTGTGGCAGCAAAAGCTGGACGTTTGTCTTTTTTGCTCCGGAGGCTGCCGAAAGCGAAAACAGGTGCTTTTGAGGATGGAGTCCGCAGGAAAGCAGAGAGGGCCAAATTGTCTGTGGCATTTGAAAGGGTTCCAGGAGGCAGTGAGAACCAGCATTACTTTTCCCCGCTGGTACCTTTGCTGTGGCAGCAAAAGCGTGACGTTTGTCTTTTTTGCTCCGGAGGGCGCCGAAAGCAAAAATAGGTTCTTTTGAGGATGGAGTCCGCAGGAAAGCAGAGAGGGCCAAATTGTCTGTGGCATTTGAAAGGGTTCCAGGAGGCAGTGAGAACCAGCATTACTTTTCCCCGCTGGCACCTTTGCTGTGGCAGCAAAAGCTGGACGTTTGTCTTTTTTGCTCCGGAGGCTGCCGAAAGCGAAAACAGGTGCTTTTGAGGATGGAGTCCGCAGGAAAGCAGAGAGGGCCAAATTGTCTGTGGCATTTGAAGAGGTTCCAGGAGGCAGTGAGAACCAGCATTACTTTTCCCCGCTGGCACCTTTGCTGTGGCAGCAAAAGCTGGACGTTTGTCTTTTTTGCTCCGGAGGCTGCCGAAAGCGAAAACAGGTGCTTTTGAGGATGGAGTCCGCAGGAAAGCAGAGAGGGCCAAATTGTCTGGGGCATTTGAAAGGGTTCCAGGAGGCAGTGAGAACCAGCATTACTTTTCCCCGCTGGCACCTTTGCTGTGGCAGCAAAAGCTGGACGTTTGTCTTTTTTGCTCCGGAGGGCGCCGAAAGCGAAAACAGGTGCTTTTGAGGATGGAGTCCGCAGGAAAGCAGAGAGGGCCAAATTGTCTGTGGCATTTGAAAGGGTTCCAGGAGGCAGTGAGAACCAGCATTACTTTTCCCCGCTGGCACCTTTGCTGTGGCAGCAAAAGCTGGACGTTTGTCTTTTTTGCTCCGGAGGCTGCCGAAAGCGAAAACAGGTGCTTTTGAGGATGGAGTCCACAGGAAAGCAGAGAGGGCCAAATTGTCTGTGGCATTTGAAAGGGTTCCAGGAGGCAGTGAGCACCAGCATTACTTTTCCCCGCTGGCACCTTTGCTGTGGCAGCAAAAGCTGGACGTTTGTCTTTTTTGCTCCGGAGGCTGCCGAAAGCGAAAACAGGTGCTTTTGAGGATGGAGTCCGCAGGAAAGCAGAGAGGGCCAAATTGTCTGTGGCATTTGAAGGAGTTCCAGGAGGCAGTGAGAACCAGCATTACTTTTCCCCGCTGGCACCTTTGCTGTGGCAGCAAAAGCTGGACGTTTGTCTTTTTTGCTCCGGAGGCTGCCGAAAGCGAAAACAGGTGCTTTTGAGGATGGAGTCCGCAGGAAAGCAGAGAGGGCCAAATTGTCTGTGGCATTTGAAAGGGTTCCAGGAGGCAGTGAGAACCAGCATTACTTTTCCCCGCTGGTACCTTTGCTGTGGCAGCAAAAGCGTGACGTTTGTCTTTTTTGCTCCGGAGGGCGCCGAAAGCAAAAATAGGTTCTTTTGAGGATGGAGTCCGCAGGAAAGCAGAGAGGGCCAAATTGTCTGTGGCATTTGAAAGGGTTCCAGGAGGCAGTGAGAACCAGCATTACTTTTCCCCGCTGGCACCTTTGCTGTGGCAGCAAAAGCTGGACGTTTGTCTTTTTTGCTCCGGAGGCTGCCGAAAGCGAAAACAGGTGCTTTTGAGGATGGAGTCCGCAGGAAAGCAGAGAGGGCCAAATTGTCTGTGGCATTTGAAGAGGTTCCAGGAGGCAGTGAGAACCAGCATTACTTTTCCCCGCTGGCACCTTTGCTGTGGCAGCAAAAGCTGGACGTTTGTCTTTTTTGCTCCGGAGGCTGCCGAAAGCGAAAACAGGTGCTTTTGAGGATGGAGTCCGCAGGAAAGCAGAGAGGGCCAAATTGTCTGGGGCATTTGAAAGGGTTCCAGGAGGCAGTGAGAACCAGCATTACTTTTCCCCGCTGGCACCTTTGCTGTGGCAGCAAAAGCTGGACGTTTGTCTTTTTTGCTCCGGAGGCTGCCGAAAGCGAAAACAGGTGCTTTTGAGGATGGAGTCCGCAGCAAAGCAGAGAGGGCCAAATTGTCTGTGGCATTTGAAAGGGTTCCAGGAGGCAGTGAGAACCAGCATTACTTTTCCCCGCTGGCACCTTTGCTGTGGCAGCAAAAGCTGGACGTTTGTCTTTTTTGCTCCGGAGGCTGCCGAAAGCGAAAACAGGTGCTTTTGAGGATGGAGTCCGCAGGAAAGCAGAGAGGGCCAAATTGTCTGGGGCATTTGAAAGGGTTCCAGGAGGCAGTGAGAACCAGCATTACTTTTCCCCGCTGGCACCTTTGCTGTGGCAGCAAAAGCTGGACGTTTGTCTTTTTTGCTCCGGAGGCTGCCGAAAGCGAAAACAGGTGCTTTTGAGGATGGAGTCCACAGGAAAGCAGAGAGGGCCAAATTGTCTGTGGCATTTGAAAGGATTCCAGGAGGCAGTGAGCACCAGCATTACTTTTCCCCGCTGGCACCTTTGCTGTGGCAGCAAAAGCTGGACGTTTGTCTTTTTTGCTCCGGAGGCTGCCGAAAGCGAAAACAGGTGCTTTTGAGGATGGAGTCCGCAGGAAAGCAGAGAGGGCCAAATTGTCTGTGGCATTTGAAGGAGTTCCAGGAGGCAGTGAGAACCAGCATTACTTTTCCCCGCTGGCACCTTTGCTGTGGCAGCAAAAGCTGGACGTTTGTCTTTTTTGCTCCGGAGGCTGCCGAAAGCGAAAACAGGTGCTTTTGAGGATGGAGTCCGCAGGAAAGCAGAGAGGGCCAAATTGTCTGGGGCATTTGAAAGGGTTCCAGGAGGCAGTGAGAACCAGCATTACTTTTCCCCGCTGGCACCTTTGCTGTGGCAGCAAAAGCTGGACGTTTGTCTTTTTTGCTCCGGAGGCTGCCGAAAGCGAAAACAGCTGCTTTTGAGGATGGAGTCCGCAGGAAAGCAGAGAGGGCCAAATTGTCTGTGGCATTTGAAAGGGTTCCAGGAGGCAGTGAGAACCAGCATTACTTTTCCCCGCTGGCACCTTTGCTGTGGCAGCAAAAGCTGGACATTTGTCTTTTTTGCTCCGGAGGCTGCCGAAAGCGAAAACAGGTGCTTTTGAGGATGGAGTCCACAGGAAAGCAGAGAGGGCCAAATTGTCTGTGGCATTTGAAAGGGTTCCAGGAGGCAGTGAGCACCAGCATTACTTTTCCCCGCTGGCACCTTTGCTGTGGCAGCAAAAGCTGGACGTTTGTCTTTTTTGCTCCGGAGGGCGCCGAAAGGGAGAATAGGTTCTTTTGAGGATGGAGTCCGCAGGAAAGCAGAGAGGGCCAAATTGTCTGTGGCATTTGAAAGGGTTCCAGGAGGCAGTGAGAACCAGCATTACTTTTCCCCGCTGGTACCTTTGCTGTGGCAGCAAAAGCGTGACGTTTGTCTTTTTTGCTCCGGAGGGCGCCGAAAGCGAAAACCGGTGCTTTTGAGGATGGAGTCCGCAGGAAAGCAGAGAGGGCCAAATTCTCTGAGGCATTTGAAGGAGTTCCAGGAGGCAGTGAGAACCAGCATTACTTTTCCCCGCTGGCACCTTTGCTGTGGCAGCAAAAGCTGGACATTTGTCTTTTTTGCTCTGGAGGCTGCCGAAAGCGAAAACAGGTGCTTTTGAGGATGGAGTCCGCAGCAAAGCAGAGAGGGCCAAATTGTCTGTGGCATTTGAAAGGGTTCCAGGAGGCAGTGAGAACCAGCATTACTTTTCCCCGCTGGCACCTTTGCTGTGGCAGCAAAAGCTGGACGTTTGTCTTTTTTGCTCCGGAGGCTGCCGAAAGCGAAAACAGGTGCTTTTGAGGATGGAGTCCACAGGAAAGCAGAGAGGGCCAAATTGTCTGTGGCATTTGAAAGGGTTCCAGGAGGCAGTGAGCACCAGCATTACTTTTCCCCGCTGGCACCTTTGCTGTGGCAGCAAAAGCTGGACGTTTGTCTTTTTTGCTCCGGAGGCTGCCGAAAGCGAAAACAGGTGCTTTTGAGGATGGAGTCCGCAGCAAAGCAGAGAGGGCCAAATTGTCTGTGGCATTTGAAGGAGTTCCAGGAGGCAGTGAGAACCAGCATTACTTTTCCCCGCTGGCACCTTTGCTGTGGCAGCAAAAGCTGGACGTTTGTCTTTTTTGCTCCGGAGGCTGCCGAAAGCGAAAACAGGTGCTTTTGAGGATGGAGTCCGCAGGAAAGCAGAGAGGGCCAAATTGTCTGTGGCATTTGAAAGGGTTCCAGGAGGCAGTGAGAACCAGCATTACTTTTCCCCGCTGGTACCTTTGCTGTGGCAGCAAAAGCGTGACGTTTGTCTTTTTTGCTCCGGAGGGCGCCGAAAGCAAAAATAGGTTCTTTTGAGGATGGAGTCCGCAGGAAAGCAGAGAGGGCCAAATTGTCTGTGGCATTTGAAAGGGTTCCAGGAGGCAGTGAGAACCAGCATTACTTTTCCCCGCTGGCACCTTTGCTGTGGCAGCAAAAGCTGGACGTTTGTCTTTTTTGCTCCGGAGGCTGCCGAAAGCGAAAACAGGTGCTTTTGAGGATGGAGTCCGCAGCAAAGCAGAGAGGGCCAAATTGTCTGTGGCATTTGAAAGGGTTCCAGGAGGCAGTGAGAACCAGCATTACTTTTCCCCGCTGGCACCTTTGCTGTGGCAGCAAAAGCTGGACGTTTGTCTTTTTTGCTCCGGAGGCTGCCGAAAGCGAAAACAGGTGCTTTTGAGGATGGAGTCCGCAGGAAAGCAGAGAGGGCCAAATTGTCTGTGTCATTTGAAAGGGTTCCAGGAGGCAGTGAGAACCAGCATTACTTTTCCCCGCTGGCACCTTTGCTGTGGCAGCAAAAGCTGGACATTTGTCTTTTTTGCTCCGGAGGCTGCCGAAAGCGAAAACAGGTGCTTTTGAGGATGGAGTCCACAGGAAAGCAGAGAGGGCCAAATTGTCTGTGGCATTTGAAAGGGTTCCAGGAGGCAGTGAGCACCAGCATTACTTTTCCCCGCTGGCACCTTTGCTGTGGCAGCAAAAGCTGGACGTTTGTCTTTTTTGCTCCGGAGGCTGCCGAAAGCGAAAACAGGTGCTTTTGAGGATGGAGTCCGCAGGAAAGCAGAGAGGGCCAAATTGTCTGGGGCATTTGAAGGAGTTCCAGGAGGCAGTGAGAACCAGCATTACTTTTCCCCGCTGGCACCTTTGCTGTGGCAGCAAAAGCTGGACGTTTGTCTTTTTTGCTCTGGAGGCTGCCGAAAGCGAAAACAGGTGCTTTTGAGGATGGAGTCCGCAGGAAAGCAGAGAGGGCCAAATTGTCTGAGGCATTTGAAGAGGTTCCAGGAGGCAGTGAGAACCAGCATCATATTTCCTTGCTGGCACCTTTGCTGTGGCAGCAAAAGCTGGACGTTTGTCTTTTTTGCTCCGGAGGGCGTCGAAAGCGAAAACAGGTTCTGTTGAGGATGGAGTCCGCAGGAAAGCAGAGAGGGCCAAATTGTCTGTGGCATTTGAAAGAGTTCCAGGAGGCAGTGAGAACCAGCATTACTTTTCCCCGCTGGCACCTTTGCTGTGGCAGCAAAAGCTGGACGTTTGTCTTTTTTGCTCCGGAGGCTGCCGAAAGCGAAAACAGGTGCTTTTGAGGATGGAGTCCGCAGGAAAGCAGAGAGGGCCAAATTGTCTGTGGCATTTGAAAGGGTTCCAGGAGGCAGTGAGAACCAGCATTACTTTTCCCCGCTGGCACCTTTGCTGTGGCAGCAAAAGCTGGACGTTTGTCTTTTTTGCTCCGGAGGCTGCCAAAAGCGAAAACAGGTGCTTTTGAGGATGGAGTCCGCAGGAAAGCAGAGAGGGCCAAATTGTCTGTGGCATTTGAAAGGGTTCCAGGAGGCAGTGAGAACCAGCATCACTTTTCCCCGCTGGCACCTTTGCTGTGGCAGCAAAAGCTGGACGTTTGTCTTTTTTGCTCCGGAGGGCGCCGAAAGGGAAAATAGGTTCTTTTGAGGATGGAGTCCGCAGGAAAGCAGAGAGGGCCAAATTGTCTGTGGCATTTGAAAGGGTTCCAGGAGGCAGTGAGAACCAGCATTACTTTTCCCCGCTGGTACCTTTGCTGTGGCAGCAAAAGCGTGACGTTTGTCTTTTTTGCTCCGGAGGGCGCCGAAAGCAAAAATAGGTTCTTTTGAGGATGGAGTCCGCAGGAAAGCAAGAGAGGGCCAAATTGTCTGTGGCATTTGAAAGGGTTCCAGGAGGCAGTGAGAACCAGCATTACTTTTCCCCGCTGGCACCTTTGCTGTGGCAGCAAAAGCTGGACGTTTGTCTTTTTTGCTCCGGAGGCTGCCGAAAGCGAAAACAGGTGCTTTTGAGGATGGAGTCCGCAGGAAAGCAGAGAGGGCCAAATTGTCTGGGGCATTTGAAGAGGTTCCAGGAGGCAGTGAGAACCAGCATTACTTTTCCCCGCTGGCACCTTTGCTGTGGCAGCAAAAGCTGGACGTTTGTCTTTTTTGCTCCGGAGGCTGCCGAAAGTGAAAACAGGTGCTTTTGAGGATGGAGTCCGCAGGAAAGCAGAGAGGGCCAAATTGTCTGTGGCATTTGAAGAGGTTCCAGGAGGCAGTGAGAACCAGCATTACTTTTCCCCGCTGGTACCTTTGCTGTGGCAGCAAAAGCTGGACGTTTGTCTTTTTTGCTCCGGAGGGCGCCGAAAGCAAAAATAGGTTCTTTTGAGGATGGAGTCCGCAGGAAAGCAGAGAGGGCCAAATTGTCTGTGGCATTTGAAAGGGTTCCAGGAGGCAGTGAGAACCAGCATTACTTTTCCCCGCTGGCACCTTTGCTGTGGCAGCAAAAGCTGGACGTTTGTCTTTTTTGCTCCGGAGGCTGCCGAAAGCGAAAACAGGTGCTTTTGAGGATGGAGTCCGCAGCAAAGCAGAGAGGGCCAAATTGTCTGTGGCATTTGAAAGGGTTCCAGGAGGCAGTGAGAACCAGCATTACTTTTCCCCGCTGGCACCTTTGCTGTGGCAGCAAAAGCTGGACGTTTGTCTTTTTTGCTCCGGAGGCTGCCGAAAGCGAAAACAGGTGCTTTTGAGGATGGAGTCCGCAGGAAAGCAGAGAGGGCCAAATTGTCTGTGGCATTTGAAAGGGTTCCAGGAGGCAGTGAGAACCAGCATTACTTTTCCCCGCTGGCACCTTTGCTGTGGCAGCAAAAGCTGGACATTTGTCTTTTTTGCTCCGGAGGCTGCCGAAAGCGAAAACAGGTGCTTTTGAGGATGGAGTCCACAGGAAAGCAGAGAGGGCCAAATTGTCTGTGGCATTTGAAAGGGTTCCAGGAGGCAGTGAGCACCAGCATTACTTTTCCCCGCTGGCACCTTTGCTGTGGCAGCAAAAGCTGGACGTTTGTCTTTTTTGCTCCGGAGGCTGCCGAAAGCGAAAACAGGTGCTTTTGAGGATGGAGTCCGCAGGAAAGCAGAGAGGGCCAAATTGTCTGTGGCATTTGAAGGAGTTCCAGGAGGCAGTGAGAACCAGCATTACTTTTCCCCGCTGGCACCTTTGCTGTGGCAGCAAAAGCTGGACGTTTGTCTTTTTTGCTCCGGAGGCTGCCGAAAGCGAAAACAGGTGCTTTTGAGGATGGAGTCCGCAGGAAAGCAGAGAGGGCCAAATTGTCTGAGGCATTTGAAGAGGTTCCAGGAGGCAGTGAGAACCAGCATCATATTTCCTTGCTGGCACCTTTGCTGTGGCAGCAAAAGCTGGACGTTTGTCTTTTTTGCTCCGGAGGGCGTCGAAAGCGAAAACAGGTTCTGTTGAGGATGGAGTCCGCAGGAAAGCAGAGAGGGCCAAATTGTCTGTGGCATTTGAAAGGGTTCCAGGAGGCAGTGAGAACCAGCATTACTTTTCCCCGCTGGTACCTTTGCTGTGGCAGCAAAAGCGTGACGTTTGTCTTTTTTGCTCCGGAGGGCGCCGAAAGCAAAAATAGGTTCTTTTGAGGATGGAGTCCGCAGGAAAGCAAGAGAGGGCCAAATTGTCTGTGGCATTTGAAAGGGTTCCAGGAGGCAGTGAGAACCAGCATTACTTTTCCCCGCTGGCACCTTTGCTGTGGCAGCAAAAGCTGGACGTTTGTCTTTTTTGCTCCGGAGGCTGCCGAAAGCGAAAACAGGTGCTTTTGAGGATGGAGTCCGCAGGAAAGCAGAGAGGGCCAAATTGTCTGGGGCATTTGAAGAGGTTCCAGGAGGCAGTGAGAACCAGCATTACTTTTCCCCGCTGGCACCTTTGCTGTGGCAGCAAAAGCTGGACGTTTGTCTTTTTTGCTCCGGAGGCTGCCGAAAGTGAAAACAGGTGCTTTTGAGGATGGAGTCCGCAGGAAAGCAGAGAGGGCCAAATTGTCTGTGGCATTTGAAGAGGTTCCAGGAGGCAGTGAGAACCAGCATTACTTTTCCCCGCTGGTACCTTTGCTGTGGCAGCAAAAGCTGGACGTTTGTCTTTTTTGCTCCGGAGGGCGCCGAAAGCAAAAATAGGTTCTTTTGAGGATGGAGTCCGCAGGAAAGCAGAGAGGGCCAAATTGTCTGTGGCATTTGAAAGGGTTCCAGGAGGCAGTGAGAACCAGCATTACTTTTCCCCGCTGGCACCTTTGCTGTGGCAGCAAAAGCTGGACGTTTGTCTTTTTTGCTCCGGAGGCTGCCGAAAGCGAAAACAGGTGCTTTTGAGGATGGAGTCCGCAGCAAAGCAGAGAGGGCCAAATTGTCTGTGGCATTTGAAAGGGTTCCAGGAGGCAGTGAGAACCAGCATTACTTTTCCCCGCTGGCACCTTTGCTGTGGCAGCAAAAGCTGGACGTTTGTCTTTTTTGCTCCGGAGGCTGCCGAAAGCGAAAACAGGTGCTTTTGAGGATGGAGTCCGCAGGAAAGCAGAGAGGGCCAAATTGTCTGTGGCATTTGAAAGGGTTCCAGGAGGCAGTGAGAACCAGCATTACTTTTCCCCGCTGGCACCTTTGCTGTGGCAGCAAAAGCTGGACGTTTGTCTTTTTTGCTCCGGAGGCTGCCGAAAGCGAAAACAGGTGCTTTTGAGGATGGAGTCCGCAGGAAAGCAGAGAGGGCCAAATTGTCTGTGGCATTTGAAAGGGTTCCAGGAGGCAGTGAGAACCAGCATCACTTTTCCCCGCTGGCACCTTTGCTGTGGCAGCAAAAGCTGGACGTTTGTCTTTTTTGCTCCGGAGGGCGCCGAAAGGGAAAATAGGTTCTTTTGAGGATGGAGTCCGCAGGAAAGCAGAGAGGGCCAAATTGTCTGTGGCATTTGAAAGGGTTCCAGGAGGCAGTGAGAACCAGCATTACTTTTCCCCGCTGGCACCTTTGCTGTGGCAGCAAAAGCTGGACGTTTGTCTTTTTTGCTCCGGAGGGCGTCGAAAGCAAAAACAGGTTCTGTTGAGGATGGAGTCCGCAGGAAAGCAGAGAGGGCCAAATTGTCTGTGGCATTTGAAAGGGTTCCAGGAGGCAGTGAGAACCAGCATTACTTTTCCCCGCTGGCACCTTTGCTGTGGCAGCAAAAGCTGGACGTTTGTCTTTTTTGCTCCGGAGGGCGCCGAAAGCAAAAATAGGTTCTTTTGAGGATGGAGTCCGCAGGAAAGCAGAGAGGGCCAAATTGTCTGTGGCATTTGAAAGGGTTCCAGGAGGCAGTGAGAACCAGCATTACTTTTCCCCGCTGGCACCTTTGCTGTGGCAGCAAAAGCTGGACGTTTGTCTTTTTTGCTCCGGAGGCTGCCGAAAGCGAAAACAGGTGCTTTTGAGGATGGAGTCCGCAGGAAAGCAGAGAGGGCCAAATTGTCTGTGGCATTTGAAAGGGTTCCAGGAGGCAGTGAGAACCAGCATTACTTTTCCCCGCTGGCACCTTTGCTGTGGCAGCAAAAGCTGGACGTTTGTCTTTTTTGCTCCGGAGGCTGCCGAAAGCGAAAACCGGTGCTTTTGAGGATGGAGTCCGCAGGAAAGCAGAGAGGGCCAAATTCTCTGAGGCATTTGAAGGAGTTCCAGGAGGCAGTGAGAACCAGCATTACTTTTCCCCGCTGGCACCTTTGCTGTGGCAGCAAAAGCTGGACGTTTGTCTTTTTTGCTCCGGAGGCTGCCGAAAGCGAAAACAGGTGCTTTTGAGGATGGAGTCCGCAGGAAAGCAGAGAGGGCCAAATTGTCTGTGGCATTTGAAAGGGTTCCAGGAGGCAGTGAGAACCAGCATTACTTTTCCCCGCTGGCACCTTTGCTGTGGCAGCAAAAGCTGGACGTTTGTCTTTTTTGCTCCGGAGGCTGCCGAAAGCGAAAACAGGTGCTTTTGAGGATGGAGTCCGCAGGAAAGCAGAGAGGGCCAAATTGTCTGGGGCATTTGAAAGGGTTCCAGGAGGCAGTGAGAACCAGCATTACTTTTCCCCGCTGGCACCTTTGCTGTGGCAGCAAAAGCTGGACGTTTGTCTTTTTTGCTCCGGAGGCTGCCGAAAGCGAAAACAGGTGCTTTTGAGGATGGAGTCCGCAGGAAAGCAGAGAGGGCCAAATTGTCTGGGGCATTTGAAAGGGTTCCAGGAGGCAGTGAGAACCAGCATTACTTTTCCCCGCTGGCACCTTTGCTGTGGCAGCAAAAGCTGGACGTTTGTCTTTTTTGCTCCGGAGGCTGCCGAAAGCGAAAACAGGTGCTTTTGAGGATGGAGTCCGCAGGAAAGCAGAGAGGGCCAAATTGTCTGGGGCATTTGAAAGGGTTCCAGGAGGCAGTGAGAACCAGCATTACTTTTCCCCGCTGGCACCTTTGCTGTGGCAGCAAAAGCTGGACATTTGTTTTTTTTGCTCCGGAGGCTGCCGAAAGCGAAAACAGGTGCTTTTGAGGATGGAGTCCACAGGAAAGCAGAGAGGGCCAAATTGTCTGTGGCATTTGAAAGGGTTCCAGGAGGCAGTGAGCACCAGCATTACTTTTCCCCGCTGGCACCTTTGCTGTGGCAGCAAAAGCTGGACGTTTGTCTTTTTTGCTCCGGAGGCTGCCGAAAGCGAAAACAGGTGCTTTTGAGGATGGAGTCCGCAGGAAAGCAGAGAGGGCCAAATTGTCTGGGGCATTTGAAAGGGTTCCAGGAGGCAGTGAGAACCAGCATTACTTTTCCCCGCTGGCACCTTTGCTGTGGCAGCAAAAGCTGGACGTTTGTCTTTTTTGCTCCGGAGGCTGCCGAAAGCGAAAACAGGTGCTTTTGAGGATGGAGTCCGCAGGAAAGCAGAGAGGGCCAAATTGTCTGGGGCATTTGAAAGGGTTCCAGGAGGCAGTGAGAACCAGCATTACTTTTCCCCGCTGGCACCTTTGCTGTGGCAGCAAAAGCTGGACGTTTGTCTTTTTTGCTCCGGAGGCTGCCGAAAGCGAAAACAGGTGCTTTTGAGGATGGAGTCCGCAGGAAAGCAGAGAGGGCCAAATTGTCTGGGGCATTTGAAAGGGTTCCAGGAGGCAGTGAGAACCAGCATTACTTTTCCCCGCTGGCACCTTTGCTGTGGCAGCAAAAGCTGGACGTTTGTCTTTTTTGCTCCGGAGGGCGTCGAAAGCGAAAACAGGTTCTGTTGAGGATGGAGTCCGCAGGAAAGCAGAGAGGGCCAAATTGTCTGTGGCATTTGAAAGGGTTCCAGGAGGCAGTGAGAACCAGCATTACTTTTCCCCGCTGGTACCTTTGCTGTGGCAGCAAAAGCGTGACGTTTGTCTTTTTTGCTCCGGAGGGCGCCGAAAGCAAAAATAGGTTCTTTTGAGGATGGAGTCCGCAGGAAAGCAGAGAGGGCCAAATTGTCTGTGGCATTTGAAAGGGTTCCAGGAGGCAGTGAGAACCAGCATTACTTTTCCCCGCTGGCACCTTTGCTGTGGCAGCAAAAGCTGGACGTTTGTCTTTTTTGCTCCGGAGGCTGCCGAAAGCGAAAACAGGTGCTTTTGAGGATGGAGTCCGCAGGAAAGCAGAGAGGGCCAAATTGTCTGTGGCATTTGAAAGGGTTCCAGGAGGCAGTGAGAACCAGCATTACTTTTCCCCGCTGGCACCTTTGCTGTGGCAGCAAAAGCTGGACGTTTGTCTTTTTTGCTCCGGAGGCTGCCGAAAGCGAAAACAGCTGCTTTTGAGGATGGAGTCCGCAGGAAAGCAGAGAGGGCCAAATTGTCTGTGGCATTTGAAAGGGTTCCAGGAGGCAGTGAGAACCAGCATTACTTTTCCCCGCTGGCACCTTTGCTGTGGCAGCAAAAGCTGGACATTTGTCTTTTTTGCTCCGGAGGCTGCCGAAAGCGAAAACAGGTGCTTTTGAGGATGGAGTCCACAGGAAAGCAGAGAGGGCCAAATTGTCTGTGGCATTTGAAAGGGTTCCAGGAGGCAGTGAGCACCAGCATTACTTTTCCCCGCTGGCACCTTTGCTGTGGCAGCAAAAGCTGGACGTTTGTCTTTTTTGCTCCGGAGGCTGCCGAAAGCGAAAACAGGTGCTTTTGAGGATGGAGTCCGCAGGAAAGCAGAGAGGGCCAAATTGTCTGTGGCATTTGAAGGAGTTCCAGGAGGCAGTGAGAACCAGCATTACTTTTCCCCGCTGGCACCTTTGCTGTGGCAGCAAAAGCTGGACGTTTGTCTTTTTTGCTCCGGAGGCTGCCGAAAGCGAAAACAGGTGCTTTTGAGGATGGAGTCCGCAGGAAAGCAGAGAGGGCCAAATTGTCTGAGGCATTTGAAGAGGTTCCAGGAGGCAGTGAGAACCAGCATCATATTTCCTTGCTGGCACCTTTGCTGTGGCAGCAAAAGCTGGACGTTTGTCTTTTTTGCTCCGGAGGGCGTCGAAAGCGAAAACAGGTTCTGTTGAGGATGGAGTCCGCAGGAAAGCAGAGAGGGCCAAATTGTCTGTGGCATTTGAAAGAGTTCCAGGAGGCAGTGAGAACCAGCATTACTTTTCCCCGCTGGCACCTTTGCTGTGGCAGCAAAAGCTGGACGTTTGTCTTTTTTGCTCCGGAGGCTGCCGAAAGCGAAAACAGGTGCTTTTGAGGATGGAGTCCGCAGGAAAGCAGAGAGGGCCAAATTGTCTGTGGCATTTGAAAGGGTTCCAGGAGGCAGTGAGAACCAGCATCACTTTTCCCCGCTGGCACCTTTGCTGTGGCAGCAAAAGCTGGACGTTTGTCTTTTTTGCTCCGGAGGGCGCCGAAAGGGAAAATAGGTTCTTTTGAGGATGGAGTCCGCAGGAAAGCAGAGAGGGCCAAATTGTCTGTGGCATTTGAAAGGGTTCCAGGAGGCAGTGAGAACCAGCATTACTTTTCCCCGCTGGTACCTTTGCTGTGGCAGCAAAAGCTGGACGTTTGTCTTTTTTGCTCCGGAGGGCGCCGAAAGCAAAAATAGGTTCTTTTGAGGATGGAGTCCGCAGGAAAGCAAGAGAGGGCCAAATTGTCTGTGGCATTTGAAAGGGTTCCAGGAGGCAGTGAGAACCAGCATTACTTTTCCCCGCTGGCACCTTTGCTGTGGCAGCAAAAGCTGGACGTTTGTCTTTTTTGCTCCGGAGGCTGCCGAAAGCGAAAACAGGTGCTTTTGAGGATGGAGTCCGCAGGAAAGCAGAGAGGGCCAAATTGTCTGGGGCATTTGAAGAGGTTCCAGGAGGCAGTGAGAACCAGCATTACTTTTCCCCGCTGGCACCTTTGCTGTGGCAGCAAAAGCTGGACGTTTGTCTTTTTTGCTCCGGAGGCTGCCGAAAGTGAAAACAGGTGCTTTTGAGGATGGAGTCCGCAGGAAAGCAGAGAGGGCCAAATTGTCTGTGGCATTTGAAGAGGTTCCAGGAGGCAGTGAGAACCAGCATTACTTTTCCCCGCTGGTACCTTTGCTGTGGCAGCAAAAGCTGGACGTTTGTCTTTTTTGCTCCGGAGGGCGCCGAAAGCAAAAATAGGTTCTTTTGAGGATGGAGTCCGCAGGAAAGCAGAGAGGGCCAAATTGTCTGTGGCATTTGAAAGGGTTCCAGGAGGCAGTGAGAACCAGCATTACTTTTCCCCGCTGGCACCTTTGCTGTGGCAGCAAAAGCTGGACGTTTGTCTTTTTTGCTCCGGAGGCTGCCGAAAGCGAAAACAGGTGCTTTTGAGGATGGAGTCCGCAGCAAAGCAGAGAGGGCCAAATTGTCTGTGGCATTTGAAAGGGTTCCAGGAGGCAGTGAGAACCAGCATTACTTTTCCCCGCTGGCACCTTTGCTGTGGCAGCAAAAGCTGGACGTTTGTCTTTTTTGCTCCGGAGGCTGCCGAAAGCGAAAACAGGTGCTTTTGAGGATGGAGTCCGCAGGAAAGCAGAGAGGGCCAAATTGTCTGTGGCATTTGAAAGGGTTCCAGGAGGCAGTGAGAACCAGCATTACTTTTCCCCGCTGGCACCTTTGCTGTGGCAGCAAAAGCTGGACGTTTGTCTTTTTTGCTCCGGAGGCTGCCGAAAGCGAAAACAGGTGCTTTTGAGGATGGAGTCCGCAGGAAAGCAGAGAGGGCCAAATTGTCTGTGGCATTTGAAAGGGTTCCAGGAGGCAGTGAGAACCAGCATCACTTTTCCCCGCTGGCACCTTTGCTGTGGCAGCAAAAGCTGGACGTTTGTCTTTTTTGCTCCGGAGGGCGCCGAAAGGGAAAATAGGTTCTTTTGAGGATGGAGTCCGCAGGAAAGCAGAGAGGGCCAAATTGTCTGTGGCATTTGAAAGGGTTCCAGGAGGCAGTGAGAACCAGCATTACTTTTCCCCGCTGGCACCTTTGCTGTGGCAGCAAAAGCTGGACGTTTGTCTTTTTTGCTCCGGAGGGCGTCGAAAGCGAAAACAGGTTCTGTTGAGGATGGAGTCCGCAGGAAAGCAGAGAGGGCCAAATTGTCTGTGGCATTTGAAAGGGTTCCAGGAGGCAGTGAGAACCAGCATTACTTTTCCCCGCTGGCACCTTTGCTGTGGCAGCAAAAGCTGGACGTTTGTCTTTTTTGCTCCGGAGGCTGCCGAAAGCGAAAACAGGTGCTTTTGAGGATGGAGTCCGCAGGAAAGCAGAGAGGGCCAAATTGTCTGTGGCATTTGAAAGGGTTCCAGGAGGCAGTGAGAACCAGCATTACTTTTCCCCGCTGGCACCTTTGCTGTGGCAGCAAAAGCTGGACGTTTGTCTTTTTTGCTCCGGAGGCTGCCGAAAGCGAAAACCGGTGCTTTTGAGGATGGAGTCCGCAGGAAAGCAGAGAGGGCCAAATTCTCTGAGGCATTTGAAGGAGTTCCAGGAGGCAGTGAGAACCAGCATTACTTTTCCCCGCTGGCACCTTTGCTGTGGCAGCAAAAGCTGGACGTTTGTCTTTTTTGCTCCGGAGGCTGCCGAAAGCGAAAACAGGTGCTTTTGAGGATGGAGTCCGCAGGAAAGCAGAGAGGGCCAAATTGTCTGTGGCATTTGAAAGGGTTCCAGGAGGCAGTGAGAACCAGCATTACTTTTCCCCGCTGGCACCTTTGCTGTGGCAGCAAAAGCTGGACGTTTGTCTTTTTTGCTCCGGAGGGCGTCGAAAGCGAAAATAGGTTCTTTTGAGGATGGAGTCCGCAGGAAAGCAGAGAGGGCCAAATTGTCTGTGGCATTTGAAAGGGTTCCAGGAGGCAGTGAGAACCAGCATTACTTTTCCCCGCTGGCACCTTTGCTGTGGCAGCAAAAGCTGGACGTTTGTCTTTTTTGCTCCGGAGGCTGCCGAAAGCGAAAACCGGTGCTTTTGAGGATGGAGTCCGCAGGAAAGCAGAGAGGGCCAAATTCTCTGAGGCATTTGAAGGAGTTCCAGGAGGCAGTGAGAACCAGCATTACTTTTCCCCGCTGGCACCTTTGCTGTGGCAGCAAAAGCTGGACGTTTGTCTTTTTTGCTCCGGAGGCTGCCGAAAGCGAAAACAGGTGCTTTTGAGGATGGAGTCCGCAGGAAAGCAGAGAGGGCCAAATTGTCTGTGGCATTTGAAAGGGTTCCAGGAGGCAGTGAGAACCAGCATTACTTTTCCCCGCTGGCACCTTTGCTGTGGCAGCAAAAGCTGGACGTTTGTCTTTTTTGCTCCGGAGGGCGCCGAAAGCGAAAACAGGTTCTGTTGAGGATGGAGTCCGCAGGAAAGCAGAGAGGGCCAAATTGTCTGTGGCATTTGAAAGAGTTCCAGGAGGCAGTGAGAACCAGCATTACTTTTCCCCGCTGGCACCTTTGCTGTGGCAGCAAAAGCTGGACGTTTGTCTTTTTTGCTCCGGAGGCTGCCGAAAGCGAAAACAGGTGCTTTTGAGGATGGAGTCCGCAGGAAAGCAGAGAGGGCCAAATTGTCTGTGGCATTTGAAAGGGTTCCAGGAGGCAGTGAGCACCAGCATTACTTTTCCCCGCTGGCACCTTTGCTGTGGCAGCAAAAGCTGGACGTTTGTCTTTTTTGCTCCGGAGGGCGTCGAAAGCGAAAACAGGTTCTGTTGAGGATGGAGTCCGCAGGAAAGCAGAGAGGGCCAAATTGTCTGTGGCATTTGAAAGAGTTCCAGGAGGCAGTGAGAACCAGCATTACTTTTCCCCGCTGGCACCTTTGCTGTGGCAGCAAAAGCTGGACGTTTGTCTTTTTTGCTCCGGAGGCTGCCGAAAGCGAAAACAGGTGCTTTTGAGGATGGAGTCCGCAGGAAAGCAGAGAGGGCCAAATTGTCTGTGGCATTTGAAAGGGTTCCAGGAGGCAGTGAGAACCAGCATTACTTTTCCCCGCTGGCACCTTTGCTGTGGCAGCAAAAGCTGGACGTTTGTCTTTTTTGCTCCGGAGGCTGCCGAAAGCGAAAACAGGTGCTTTTGAGGATGGAGTCCGCAGGAAAGCAGAGAGGGCCAAATTGTCTGTGGCATTTGAAAGGGTTCCAGGAGGCAGTGAGAACCAGCATTACTTTTCCCCGCTGGCACCTTTGCTGTGGCAGCAAAAGCTGGACGTTTGTCTTTTTTGCTCCGGAGGGCGCCGAAAGGGAAAATAGGTTCTTTTGAGGATGGAGTCCACAGGAAAGCAGAGAGGGCCAAATTGTCTGTGGCATTTGAAAGGGTTCCAGGAGGCAGTGAGAACCAGCATTACTTTTCCCCGCTGGTACCTTTGCTGTGGCAGCAAAAGCGTGACGTTTGTCTTTTTTGCTCCGGAGGGCGCCGAAAGCAAAAATAGGTTCTTTTGAGGATGGAGTCCGCAGGAAAGCAGAGAGGGCCAAATTGTCTGTGGCATTTGAAAGGGTTCCAGGAGGCAGTGAGAACCAGCATTACTTTTCCC